>NW_028322102.1:1220000-1305000 GCF_057628025.1 Oncorhynchus mykiss
TGAGTGATCAATACCATCCTCCTCCTCCTATCTTTGAGTGATCAATACCCTCCTCCTCCTATCTTTGAGTGATCAATACCCTCCTCCTCCTCCTCCTCCTATCTTTGTGTGATCAATACCCTCCTCCTCCTCCTATCTTTGAGTGATCAATACCCTCCTCCTCCTCCTATCTTTGAGTGATCAATACCCTCCTCCTCCCATCAGTGTTAGTTAATAGCATCTATAGATCCATGTCTAGGGGTGATTCAGTGTGTGTGCTCTTCCATACTGAACTGACCCAGGGTCTGGCAGGTAACACTGTCAGCAGCATTGTGTCCCAGCTACAGTAGGAATGACTCTGAATGGGGTGTGTGCTCCTCCATACTGAACTGACCCAGGGTCTGGCAGGTAACACTGTCAGCAGCATTGTGTCCCAGCTACAGTAGGAATGACTCTGAATGGGGTGTGTGCTCCTCCATACTGAACTGACCCAGGGTCTGGCAGGTAACACTGTCAGCAGCATTGTGTCCCAGCTACAGTAGGAATGACTATGAATGGGGTGTGTGCTCTTCCATACTGAACTGACCCAGGGTCTGGCAGGTAACACTGTCAGCAGCATTGTGTCCCAGCTACAGTAGGAATGACTATGAATGGGGTGTGTGCTCTTCCATACTGAACTGACCCAGGGTCTGGCAGGTAACACTGTCAGCAGCATTGTGTCCCAGCTACAGTAGGAATGACTCTGAGAGAACAGGACACAATAGAGTGTTGTTCATGAAGACCACAAATATCATGTCTGTACTTGGGGAGATGGAGAGTTAAGGACCTGAAATACTGAGCCACGGTCTGTCTGTTCTGTTCTCTCCATGCGTCAACAACAACACCATGGTATCACATAAAACGTGTAAAATAATCCTCATTGTGCCCATCATTTTGACCAAACTGCAGGTGATGGAATAAAAGTTTGTTCGAGGAAATAAATCCAGGGACACTTTTTAATGGGCCAACAACAGGAGAGGAGAGAGAAGAAGTAGCTCAAGAGGAACTGCTCCTCCCTACCTTCAGGCTCTGCTCAAACTCAACACTCTATCTGCCACCTCTGGTCTCTAGGCCCTCCCACCCCTACGGGAGGGCAGCTCCCCCTCCCTACCTTCAGGCTCTGCTCAAATTCAACACCCGAACATTCTATCTGCCACCTCTGGTCTCTAGGCCCTCCCACCCCTACGGGAGGGCAGCTCCCCCTCCCTACCATCAGGCTCTGCTCAAACTCAACACCCGAACACTCTATCTGCCACCTCTGGTCTCTAGGCCCTCCCACCCCTACGGGAGGGCTGCTCCCACTCAGCCCAGTCCAAGCTCTTCTCTGTCCAGGCACCCCAATGGTGGAACCAGCTTCCCCCTGAAGCTCGGACAGCAGAGTCCCTGCCCATCTTCTGAAAACATCTGAAACCCGACCTCTTCAAAGAGTATCTTACATAATCCTCCTTTCACTTAAGCCTCCCCACCCCTTCTAGCTCGGACTCTACTGACAGCTCGGACTCTACTGACAGCTCGGACTCTACTGACAGCCCGGACTCTACTGACAGCCCGGACTCTACTGACAGCCCGGACTCTACTCACAGCTCGGACTCTACTGACAGCTCGGACTCTACTGACAGCTCGGACTCTACTGACAGCTCGGACTCTACTGACAGCTCGGACTCTACTGACAGCTCGGACTCTACTGACAGCTCGGACTCTACTGACAGCTCGGACTCTACTGACAGCTCGGACTCTACTGACAGCTCGGACTCTACTGACAGCTCGGACTCTACTGACAGCTCGGACTCTACTGACAGCTCGGACTCTTCTGACAGCTCGGACTCTTCTGACAGCTCGGACTCTTCTGACAGCTCAGACTCTACTGACAGCTCGGACTCTACTGACAGCTCGGACTCTACTGACAGCTCAGACTCTTCTGACAGCTCGGACTCTACTGACAGCTCGGACTCTACTGACAGCTCGGACTCTTCTGACAGCTCAGACTCTACTGACAGCTCGGACTCTACTGACAGCTCGGACTCTACTGACAGCTCAGACTCTACTGACAGCTCGGACTCTACTGACAGCTCGGACTCTACTGACAGCTCAGACTCTTCTGACAGCTCGGACTCTACTGACAGCTCGGACTCTTCTGACAGCTCGGACTCTTCTGACAGCTCAGACTCTACTGACAGCTCGGACTCTACTGACAGCTCGGACTCTACTGACAGCTCAGACTCTACTGACAGCTCGGACTCTACTGACAGCTCAGACTCTACTGACAGCTCGGACTCTACTGACGGCTCGGACTCTACTGACAGCTCGGACTCTACTGACAGCTCGGACTCTACTGACAGCTCGAACTCTACTGACAGCCCGGACTCTACTGACAGCCCGGACTCTACTGACAGCCCGGACTCTACTGACAGCTCGGACTCTACTGACAGCTCGGACTCTACTGACAGCTCAGACTCTACTGACGGCTCTGACAGCTCGGACTCTACTGACAGCTCGGACTCTACTGACAGCTCGGACTCTACTGACAGCTCGGACTCTACTGACAGCTCGGACTCTACTGACAGCTCGGACTCTACTGACAGTTCGGAGTCTAATGACAGCTCGGACTCTACTGACAGCTCGGACTCTACTGACAGCTCTGACAGCTCGGACTCTACTGACAGCTCGGACTCTTCTGACAGCTCGGACTCTTCTGACAGCTCGGACTCTTCTGACAGCTCGGACTCTACTGACAGCTCGGACTCTACTGACAGCTCGGATTCTACTGACAGCTCTAACAGCTCGGACTCTACTGACAGCTCGGACTCTTCTGACAGCTCGGACTCTACTGACAGCTCGGACTCTACTCACAGCTCAGACTCTACTGACAGCTCGGACTCTACTCACAGCTCGGACTCTACTGACAGCTCGGACTCTACTGACAGCTCGGACTCTACTGACAGCTCGGACTCTACTGACAGCTCGGACTCTTCTGACAGCTTTGACAGCTCGGACTCTACTGACAGCCCGGACTCTACTGACAGCTCGGACTCTACTGACAGCTCGGACTCTACTGACAGCTCGGACTCTTCTGACAGCTCGGACTCTACTGACAGCCCGGACTCTACTGACAGCCCGGACTCTACTGACAGCTCGGACTCTACTGACAGCTCGGACTCTACTGACAGCTCGGACTCTACTGACAGCTCGAACTCTACTGACAGCTCTGAAAGCTCGGACTCTACTCACAGCTCGGACTCTACTCACAGCTCGGACTCTACTCACAGCTCGAACTCTACTGACAGCCCGGACTCTACTGACAGCCCGGACTCTACTGACAGCCCGGACTCTACTGACAGCTCGGACTCTACTGACAGCTCGGACTCTACTGACAGCTCGGACTCTACTGACGGCTAAGACAGCTCGGACTCTACTGACAGCTCGGACTCTACTGACAGCTCGGACTCTACTGACAGCTCGGACTCTACTCACAGCTCGGACTCTACTCACAGCTCGGACTCTACTCACAGCTCGGACTCTACTGACAGCTCGGACTCTACTGACAGCTCGGACTCTACTGACAGCTCGGACAGCTCGGACTCTACTGACAGCTCGGACTCTTCTGACAGCTCGGACTCTTCTGACAGCTCGGACTCTTCTGACAGCTCGGACTCTACTGACAGCTCGGACTCTACTGACAGCTCGGACTCTACTGACAGCTCAGACTCTACTGACGGCTCTGACAGCTCGGACTCTACTGACAGCTCGGACTCTACTGACAGCTCGGACTCTACTGACAGCTCGGACTCTACTGACAGCTCGGACTCTACTGACAGTTCGGAGTCTAATGACAGCTCGGACTCTACTGACAGCTCGGACTCTACTGACAGGTCTGACAGCTCGGACTCTACTGACAGCTCGGACTCTTCTGACAGCTCGGACTCTTCTGACAGCTCGGACTCTTCTGACAGCTCGGACTCTTCTGACAGCTCGGACTCTACTGACAGCTCGGACTCTACTCACAGCTCGGATTCTACTGACAGCTCTGACAGCTCGGACTCTACTGACAGCTCGGACTCTTCTGACAGCTCGGACTCTACTGACAGCTCGGACTCTACTCACAGCTCGGACTCTACTGACAGCTCGGACTCTACTGACAGCTCGGACTCTACTGACAGCTCGGACTCTTCTGACAGCTCGGACTCTTCTGACAGCTTTGACAGCTCGGACTCTACTGACAGCTCGGACTCTACTGACAGCTCGGACTCTACTGACAGCTCGGACTCTACTGACAGCTCGGACT
Organism: Oncorhynchus mykiss; assembly: GCF_057628025.1. Classification (NCBI taxonomy): domain Eukaryota; kingdom Metazoa; phylum Chordata; class Actinopteri; order Salmoniformes; family Salmonidae; genus Oncorhynchus; species Oncorhynchus mykiss. The sequence goes on from NW_028322102.1 coordinate 1,224,301, forward strand.
CTTCTGACAGCTCGGACTCTACTGACAGCCCGGACTCTACTGACAGCCCGGACTCTACTGACAGCTCGGACTCTACTGACAGCTCGGACTCTACTGACAGCTCGGACTCTACTGACAGCTCGAACTCTACTGACAGCTCTGAAAGCTCGGACTCTACTGACAGCTCGGACTCTACTCACAGCTCGGACTCTACTCACAGCTCGGACTCTACTCACAGCTCGAACTCTACTGACAGCCCGGACTCTACTGACAGCCCGGACTCTACTGACAGCCCGGACTCTACTGACAGCTCGGACTCTACTGACAGCTCGGACTCTACTGACAGCTCGGACTCTACTGACAGCTCGGACTCTACTGACAGCTCGGACTCTACTCACAGCTCGGACTCTACTCACAGCTCGGACTCTACTCACAGCTCGGACTCTACTGACAGCTCGGACTCTACTGACAGCTCGGACTCTACTGACAGCTCGGACAGCTCGGACTCTACTGACAGCTCGGACTCTTCTGACAGCTCGGACTCTTCTGACAGCTCGGACTCTTCTGACAGCTCGGACTCTACTGACAGCTCGGACTCTACTGACAGCTCGGACTCTACTCACAGCTCGGACTCTACTCACAGCTCGGACTCTACTCACAGCTCGGACTCTACTGACAGCTCGGACTCTACTGACAGCTCGGACTCTTCTGACAGCTCGGACTCTTCTGACAGCTTTGACAGCTCGGACTCTACTGACAGCTCGGACTCTACTGACAGCTCGGACTCTACTGACAGCTCGGACTCTTCTGACAGCTCGGACTCTACTGACAGCCCGGACTCTACTGACAGCCCGGACTCTACTGACAGCTCGGACTCTACTGACAGCTCGGACTCTACTGACAGCTCGGACTCTACTGACAGCTCTGACAGCTCGGACTCTACTCACAGCTCGGACTCTACTCACAGCTCGGACTCTACTCACAGCTCGAACTATACTGACAGCCCGGACTCTACTGACAGCCCGGACTCTACTGACAGCTCGGACTCTACTGACAGCTCGGACTCTTCTGACAGCTCGGACTCTACTGACAGCTCGGATTCTACTGACAGCTCTGACAGCTCAGACTCTACTGACAGCTCGGACTCTACTCACAGCTCGGACTCTACTGACAGCTCGGACTCTACTGACAGCTCGGACTCTTCTGACAGCTCGGACTCTTCTGACAGCTTTGACAGCTCGGACTCTACTGACAGCTCGGACTCTTCTGACAGCTTTGACAGCTCGGACTCTACTGACAGCTCGGACTCTACTGACAGCTCGGACTCTTCTGACAGCTCGGACTCTACTGACAGCCCGGACTCTACTGACAGCCCGGACTCTACTGACAGCTCGGACTCTACTGACAGCTCGGACTCTACTGAAAGCTCAAACTCTACTGACAGCTCTGACAGCTCGGACTCTACTGACAGCTCGGACTCTACTCACAGCTCGGACTCTACTCACAGCTCGGACTCTACTCACAGCTCGGACTCGACTCACAGCTCGAACTCTACTGACAGCCCGGACTCTACTGACAGCCCGGACTCTACTGACAGCCCGGACTCTACAGACAGCCCGGACTCTACTGACAGCTCGGACTCTACTGACAGCTCGGACTCTACTGACAGCTCGGACTCTACTGACGGCTCTGACAGCTCGGACTCTACTGACAGCTCGGACTCTACTGACAGCTCGGACTCTACTGACAGCTCGGACTCTACTCACAGCTCGGACTCTACTCACAGCTCGGACTCTACTCACAGCTCGGACTCTACTGACAGTTCGGAGTCTAATGACAGCTCGGACTCTACTGACAGCTCGGACTCTACTGACAGCTCTGACAGCTCGGACTCTACTGACAGCTCAGACTCTTCTGACAGCTCGGACTCTTCTGACAGCTCGGACTCTTCTGACAGCTCGGACTCTACTGACAGCTCGGACTCTACTGACAGCTCGGACTCTACTGACAGCTCGGACTCTACTGACAGCTCGGACTCTACTGACAGCTCGGACTCTACTGACAGCTCGGATTCTACTGACAGCTCTGACAGCTCAGACTCTACTGACAGCTCGGACTCTACTCACAGCTCGGACTCTACTGACAGCTCGGACTCTACTGACAGCTCGGACTCTTCTGACAGCTCGGACTCTTCTGACAGCTTTGACAGCTCGGACTCTACTGACAGCTCGGACTCTACTGACAGCTCGGACTCTACTGACAGCCCGGACTCTACTGACAGCCCGGACTCTACTGACAGCTCGGACTCTAATGACAGCTCGGACTCAACTGACAGCTCGAACTTTACTGACAGCTCTGACAGCTCGGACTCTACTCACAGGTCGGACTCTACTCACAGCTCGGACTCTACTCACAGCTCGGACTCTACTCACAGCTCGAACTCTACTGACAGCCCGGACTCTACTGACAGCCCGGACTCTACTGACAGCCCGGACTCTACTGACAGCCCGGACTCTACTGACAGCTCGGACCCTACTGACGGCTCTGACAGCTCGGACTCTACTGACAGCTCGGACTCTACTGACAGCTCGGACTCTACTGACAGCTCGGACTCTACTGACAGCTCGGACTCTACTGACAGCTCTGACAGCTCGGACTCTACTCACAGCTCGGACTCTACTCACAGCTCGGACTCTACTCACAGCTCGAACTATACTGACAGCCCGGACTCTACTGACAGCCCGGACTCTACTGACAGCTCGGACTCTACTGACAGCTCGGACTCTTCTGACAGCTCGGACTCTACTGACAGCCCGGACTCTACTGACAGCTCGGACTCTACTGACAGCTCGGACTCTACTGACAGCTCGGACTCTTCTGACAGCTTTGACAGCTCGGACTCTACTGACAGCTCGGACTCTACTTACAGCTCGGACTCTTCTGACAGCTCGGACTCTACTGACAGCCCGGACTCTACTGACAGCCCGGACTCTACTGACAGCTCGGACTCTACTGACAGCTCGGACTCTACTGAAAGCTCAAACTCTACTGACAGCTCTGACAGCTCGGACTCTACTGACAGCTCGGACTCTACTCACAGCTCGGACTCTACTCACAGCTCGGACTCTACTCACAGCTCGGACTCGACTCACAGCTCGGACTCTACTGACAGCCCGGACTCTACTGACAGCCCGGACTCTACTGACAGCCCGGACTCTACTGACAGCCCGGACTCTACTGACAGCCCGGACTCTACTGACAGCTCGGACTCTACTGACAGCTCGGACTCTACTGACAGCTCGGACTCTACTGACGGCTCTGACAGCTCGGACTCTACTGACAGCTCGGACTCTACTGACAGCTCGGACTCTACTCACAGCTCGGACTCTACTCACAGCTCGGACTCTACTCACAGCTCGGACTCTACTCACAGCTCGGACTCTACTCACAGCTCGGACTCTACTCACAGCTCGGACTCTACTGACAGCTCGGAGTCTACTGACAGCTCGGACTCTACTGACAGCTCGGACTCTACTGACAGCTCTGACAGCTCGGACTCTACTGACAGCTCAGACTCTTCTGACAGCTCGGACTCTTCTGACAGCTCGGACTCTTCTGACAGCTCGGACTCTACTGACAGCTCGGACTCTACTGACAGCTCGGACTCTACTGACAGCTCGGACTCTACTGACAGCTCGGACTCTACTGACAGCTCGGATTCTACTGACAGCTCTGACAGCTCAGACTCTACTGACAGCTCGGACTCTACTCACAGCTCGGACTCTACTGACAGCTCGGACTCTACTGACAGCTCGGACTCTTCTGACAGCTCGGACTCTTCTGACAGCTTTGACAGCTCGGACTCTACTGACAGCTCGGACTCTACTGACAGCTCGGACTCTACTGACAGCCCGGACTCTACTGACAGCCCGGACTCTACTGACAGCCCGGACTCTACTGACAGCTCGGACTCTACTGACAGCTCGGACTCTAATGACAGCTCGGACTCAACTGACAGCTCGAACTTTACTGACAGCTCTGACAGCTCGGACTCTACTGACAGCTCGGACTCTACTCACAGGTCGGACTCTACTCACAGCTCGGACTCTACTCACAGCTCGGACTCTACTCACAGCTCGAACTCTACTGACAGCCCGGACTCTACTGACAGCCCGGACTCTACTGACAGCCCGGACTCTACTGACAGCCCGGACTCTACTGACAGCTCGGACCCTACTGACGGCTCTGACAGCTCGGACTCTACTGACAGCTCGGACTCTACTGACAGCTCGGACTCTACTGACAGCTCGGACTCTACTCACAGCTCGGACTCTACTCACAGCTCGGACTCTACTGACAGTTCGGAGTCTACTGACAGCCCGGACTCTACTGACAGCCCGGACTCTACTGACAGCCCGGACTCTACTGACAGCTCGGACTCTACTGACGGCTCTGACAGCTCGGACTCTACTGACAGCTCGGACTCTACTGACAGCTCGGACTCTTCTGACAGCTTTGACAGCTCGGACTCTACTGACAGCTCGGACTCTACTGACAGCTCGGACTCTACTGACAGCTCGGACTCTTCTGACAGCTCGGACTCTACTGACAGCCCGGACTCTACTGACAGCCCGGACTCTACTGACAGCTCGGACTCTACTGACAGCTCAGACTCTACTGACAGCTCAAACTCTACTGACAGCTCTGACAGCTCGGACTCTACTGACAGCTCGGACTCTACTCACAGCTCGGACTCTACTCACAGCTCGGACTCTACTCACAGCTCGGACTCTACTCACAGCTCGAACTCTACTGACAGCCCGGACTCTACTGACAGCTCGGACTCTACTGACAGCTCGGACTCTACTCACAGCTCGGACTCTACTCACAGCTCGAACTCTACTGACAGCCCGGACTCTACTGACAGCTCGGACTCTACTGACAGCTCGGACTCTAATGACAGCTCGGACTCAACTGACAGCTCGAACTCTACTGACAGCTCTGACAGCTCGGACTCTACTGACAGCTCGGACTCTACTCACAGCTCGGACTCTACTCACAGCTCGGACTCTACTCACAGCTCGGACTCTACTCACAGCTCGAACTCTACTGACAGCCCGGACTCTACTGACAGCCCGGACTCTACTGACAGCCCGGACTCTACTGACAGCCCGGACTCTACTGACAGCTCGGACCCTACTGACGGCTCTGACAGCTCGGACTCTACTGACAGCTCGGACTCTACTGACAGCTTGGACTCTACTGACAGCTCGGACTCTACTCACAGCTCGGACTCTACTCACAGCTTGGACTCTACTCACAGCTCGGACTCTACTGACAGTTCGGAGTCTAATGACAGCTCGGACTCTACTGACAGCTCGGACTCTACTGACAGCTCTGACAGCTCGGACTCTACTGACAGCTCGGACTCTTCTGACAGCTCGGACTCTTCTGACAGCTCGGACTCTACTGACAGCTCGGACTCTACTGACAGCTCGGACTCTTCTGACAGCTCGGACTCTACTGACAGCTCAAACTCTACTGACAGCTCTGACAGCTCGGACTCTACTGACAGCTCGGACTCTACTCACAGCTCGGACTCTACTCACAGCTCGGACTCTACTCACAGCTCGGACTCTACTGACAGCCCGGACTCTACTGACAGCCCGGACTCTACTGACAGCCCGGACTCTACTGACAGCCCGGACTCTACTGACAGCCCGGACTCTACTGACAGCTCGGACTCTACTGACAGCTCGGACTCTACTGACGGCTCTGACAGCTCGGACTCTACTGACAGCTCGGACTCTACTGACAGCTCGGACTCTACTGACAGCTCGGACTCTACTGACAGCTCGGACTCTACTCACAGCTCGGACTCTACTCACAGCTCGGACTCTACTCACAGCTCGGACTCTACTGACAGCTCGGACTCTTCTGACAGCTCGGACTCTTCTGACAGCTTTGACAGCTCGGACTCTACTGACAGCTCGGACTCTACTGACAGCTCGGACTCTACTGACAGCTCGGACTCTACTGACAGCCCGGACTCTACTGACAGCCCGGACTCTACTGACAGCTCGGACTCTACTGACAGCTCGGACTCTAATGACAGCTCGGACTCAACTGACAGCTCGAACTCTAGTGACAGCTCTGACAGCTCGGGCTCTACTGACAGCTCGGACTCTGCTCACAGCTCGGACTCTACTCACAGCTCGGACTCTACTCACAGCTCGAACTCTACTGACAGCCCGGACTCTACTGACAGCCCCGGACTCTACTGACAGCTCGGACTCTACTCACAGCTCGGACTCTACTCACAGCTTGGACTCTACTGACAGCTCGGACTCTACTGACAGCTCGGACTCTACTGACAGCTCGGACTCTTCTCACAGCTCGGACTCTACTGACAGCTCAAACTCTACTGACAGCTCTGACAGCTCGGACTCTACTGACAGCTCGGACTCTACTCACAGCTCGGACTCTACTCACAGCTCGGACTCTACTCACAGCTCGGACTCTACTCACAGCTCGAACTCTACTGACAGCCCGGACTCTACTGACAGCCCGGACTCTACTGACAGCCCGGACTCTACTGACAGCTCGGACTCTACTGACAGCTCGGACTCTACTGACGGCTCTGACAGCTCGGACTCTACTGACAGCTCGGACTCTACTGACAGCTCGGACTCTACTGACAGCTCGGACTCTACTGACAGCTCGGACTCTACTCACAGCTCAGACTCTACTCACAGCTCGGACTCTACTCACAGCTCGGACTCTACTGACAGCTCGGACTCTTCTGACAGCTCGGACTCTTCTGACAGCTTTGACAGCTCGGACTCTACTGACAGCTCGGACTCTACTGACAGCTCGGACTCTACTGACAGCTCGGACTCTACTCACAGCTCGGACTCTACTCACAGCTCGGACTCTACTCACAGCTCGGACTCTACTGACAGCTCGGACTCTACTGACAGCTCGGACTCTACTGACAGCTCGGACAGCTCGGACTCTACTGACAGCTCGGACTCTTCTGACAGCTCGGACTCTTCTGACAGCTCGGACTCTTCTGACAGCTCGGACTCTACTGACAGCTCGGACTCTACTGACAGCTCGGACTCTACTGACAGCTCAGACTCTACTGACGGCTCTGACAGCTCGGACTCTACTGACAGCTCGGACTCTACTGACAGCTCGGACTCTACTGACAGCTCGGACTCTACTGACAGCTCGGACTCTACTGACAGTTCGGAGTCTAATGACAGCTCGGACTCTACTGACAGCTCGGACTCTACTGACAGGTCTGACAGCTCGGACTCTACTGACAGCTCGGACTCTTCTGACAGCTCGGACTCTTCTGACAGCTCGGACTCTTCTGACAGCTCGGACTCTTCTGACAGCTCGGACTCTACTGACAGCTCGGACTCTACTCACAGCTCGGATTCTACTGACAGCTCTGACAGCTCGGACTCTACTGACAGCTCGGACTCTTCTGACAGCTCGGACTCTACTGACAGCTCGGACTCTACTCACAGCTCGGACTCTACTGACAGCTCGGACTCTACTGACAGCTCGGACTCTACTGACAGCTCGGACTCTTCTGACAGCTCGGACTCTTCTGACAGCTTTGACAGCTCGGACTCTACTGACAGCTCGGACTCTACTGACAGCTCGGACTCTACTGACAGCTCGGACTCTACTGACAGCTCGGACTCTTCTGACAGCTCGGACTCTACTGACAGCCCGGACTCTACTGACAGCCCGGACTCTACTGACAGCTCGGACTCTACTGACAGCTCGGACTCTACTGACAGCTCGGACTCTACTGACAGCTCGAACTCTACTGACAGCTCTGAAAGCTCGGACTCTACTGACAGCTCGGACTCTACTCACAGCTCGGACTCTACTCACAGCTCGGACTCTACTCACAGCTCGAACTCTACTGACAGCCCGGACTCTACTGACAGCCCGGACTCTACTGACAGCCCGGACTCTACTGACAGCTCGGACTCTACTGACAGCTCGGACTCTACTGACAGCTCGGACTCTACTGACAGCTCGGACTCTACTGACAGCTCGGACTCTACTGACAGCTCGGACTCTACTCACAGCTCGGACTCTACTCACAGCTCGGACTCTACTCACAGCTCGGACTCTACTGACAGCTCGGACTCTACTGACAGCTCGGACTCTACTGACAGCTCGGACAGCTCGGACTCTACTGACAGCTCGGACTCTTCTGACAGCTCGGACTCTTCTGACAGCTCGGACTCTTCTGACAGCTCGGACTCTACTGACAGCTCGGACTCTACTGACAGCTCGGACTCTACTCACAGCTCGGACTCTACTCACAGCTCGGACTCTACTCACAGCTCGGACTCTACTGACAGCTCGGACTCTACTGACAGCTCGGACTCTTCTGACAGCTCGGACTCTTCTGACAGCTTTGACAGCTCGGACTCTACTGACAGCTCGGACTCTACTGACAGCTCGGACTCTACTGACAGCTCGGACTCTTCTGACAGCTCGGACTCTACTGACAGCCCGGACTCTACTGACAGCCCGGACTCTACTGACAGCTCGGACTCTACTGACAGCTCGGACTCTACTGACAGCTCGGACTCTACTGACAGCTCTGACAGCTCGGACTCTACTCACAGCTCGGACTCTACTCACAGCTCGGACTCTACTCACAGCTCGAACTATACTGACAGCCCGGACTCTACTGACAGCCCGGACTCTACTGACAGCTCGGACTCTACTGACAGCTCGGACTCTTCTGACAGCTCGGACTCTACTGACAGCCCGGACTCTACTGACAGCTCGGACTCTACTGACAGCTCGGACTCTACTGACAGCTCGGACTCTTCTGACAGCTTTGACAGCTCGGACTCTACTGACAGCTCGGACTCTACTGACAGCTCGGACTCTTCTGACAGCTCGGACTCTACTGACAGCCCGGACTCTACTGACAGCCCGGACTCTACTGACAGCTCGGACTCTACTGACAGCTCGGACTCTACTGAAAGCTCAAACTCTACTGACAGCTCTGACAGCTCGGACTCTACTGACAGCTCGGACTCTACTCACAGCTCGGACTCTACTCACAGCTCGGACTCTACTCACAGCTCGGACTCGACTCACAGCTCGAACTCTACTGACAGCCCGGACTCTACTGACAGCCCGGACTCTACTGACAGCCCGGACTCTACAGACAGCCCGGACTCTACTGACAGCTCGGACTCTACTGACAGCTCGGACTCTACTGACAGCTCGGACTCTACTGACGGCTCTGACAGCTCGGACTCTACTGACAGCTCGGACTCTACTGACAGCTCGGACTCTACTGACAGCTCGGACTCTACTCACAGCTCGGACTCTACTCACAGCTCGGACTCTACTCACAGCTCGGACTCTACTCACAGCTCGGACTCTACTGACAGTTCGGAGTCTAATGACAGCTCGGACTCTACTGACAGCTCGGACTCTACTGACAGCTCTGACAGCTCGGACTCTACTGACAGCTCAGACTCTTCTGACAGCTCGGACTCTTCTGACAGCTCGGACTCTTCTGACAGCTCGGACTCTACTGACAGCTCGGACTCTACTGACAGCTCGGACTCTACTGACAGCTCGGACTCTACTGACAGCTCGGACTCTACTGACAGCTCGGATTCTACTGACAGCTCTGACAGCTCAGACTCTACTGACAGCTCGGACTCTACTCACAGCTCGGACTCTACTGACAGCTCGGACTCTACTGACAGCTCGGACTCTTCTGACAGCTCGGACTCTTCTGACAGCTTTGACAGCTCGGACTCTACTGACAGCTCGGACTCTACTGACAGCTCGGACTCTACTGACAGCCCGGACTCTACTGACAGCCCGGACTCTACTGACAGCCCGGACTCTACTGACAGCTCGGACTCTACTGACAGCTCGGACTCTACTGACAGCTCTGACAGCTCGGACTCTACTCACAGCTCGGACTCTACTCACAGCTCGGACTCTACTCACAGCTCGAACTATACTGACAGCCCGGACTCTACTGACAGCCCGGACTCTACTGACAGCTCGGACTCTACTGACAGCTCGGACTCTTCTGACAGCTCGGACTCTACTGACAGCCCGGACTCTACTGACAGCTCGGACTCTACTGACAGCTCGGACTCTACTGACAGCTCGGACTCTTCTGACAGCTTTGACAGCTCGGACTCTACTGACAGCTCGGACTCTACTTACAGCTCGGACTCTTCTGACAGCTCGGACTCTACTGACAGCCCGGACTCTACTGACAGCCCGGACTCTACTGACAGCTCGGACTCTACTGACAGCTCGGACTCTACTGAAAGCTCAAACTCTACTGACAGCTCTGACAGCTCGGACTCTACTGACAGCTCGGACTCTACTCACAGCTCGGACTCTACTCACAGCTCGGACTCTACTCACAGCTCGGACTCGACTCACAGCTCGAACTCTACTGACAGCCCGGACTCTACTGACAGCCCGGACTCTACTGACAGCCCGGACTCTACTGACAGCCCGGACTCTACTGACAGCCCGGACTCTACTGACAGCTCGGACTCTACTGACAGCTAGGACTCTACTGACAGCTCGGACTCTACTGACGGCTCTGACAGCTCGGACTCTACTGACAGCTCGGACTCTACTGACAGCTCGGACTCTACTGACAGCTCGGACTCTACTCACAGCTCGGACTCTACTCACAGCTCGGACTCTACTCACAGCTCGGACTCTACTCACAGCTCGGACTCTACTCACAGCTCGGACTCTACTGACAGCTCGGAGTCTACTGACAGCTCGGACTCTACTGACAGCTCGGACTCTACTGACAGCTCTGACAGCTCGGACTCTACTGACAGCTCAGACTCTTCTGACAGCTCGGACTCTTCTGACAGCTCGGACTCTTCTGACAGCTCGGACTCTACTGACAGCTCGGACTCTACTGACAGCTCGGACTCTACTGACAGCTCGGACTCTACTGACAGCTCGGACTCTACTGACAGCTCGGATTCTACTGACAGCTCTGACAGCTCAGACTCTACTGACAGCTCGGACTCTACTCACAGCTCGGACTCTACTGACAGCTCGGACTCTACTGACAGCTCGGACTCTTCTGACAGCTCGGACTCTTCTGACAGCTTTGACAGCTCGGACTCTACTGACAGCTCGGACTCTACTGACAGCTCGGACTCTACTGACAGCTCAGACTCTTCTGACAGCTCGGACTCTTCTGACAGCTCGGACTCTTCTGACAGCTCGGACTCTACTGACAGCTCGGACTCTACTGACAGCTCGGACTCTACTGACAGCTCGGACTCTACTGACAGCTCGGACTCTACTGACAGCTCGGATTCTACTGACAGCTCTGACAGCTCAGACTCTACTGACAGCTCGGACTCTACTCACAGCTCGGACTCTACTGACAGCTCGGACTCTACTGACAGCTCGGACTCTTCTGACAGCTCGGACTCTTCTGACAGCTTTGACAGCTCGGACTCTACTGACAGCTCGGACTCTACTGACAGCTCGGACTCTACTGACAGCCCGGACTCTACTGACAGCCCGGACTCTACTGACAGCCCGGACTCTACTGACAGCTCGGACTCTACTGACAGCTCGGACTCTACTGACAGCTCTGACAGCTCGGACTCTACTCACAGCTCGGACTCTACTCACAGCTCGGACTCTACTCACAGCTCGAACTATACTGACAGCCCGGACTCTACTGACAGCCCGGACTCTACTGACAGCTCGGACTCTACTGACAGCTCGGACTCTTCTGACAGCTCGGACTCTACTGACAGCCCGGACTCTACTGACAGCTCGGACTCTACTGACAGCTCGGACTCTACTGACAGCTCGGACTCTTCTGACAGCTTTGACAGCTCGGACTCTACTGACAGCTCGGACTCTACTTACAGCTCGGACTCTTCTGACAGCTCGGACTCTACTGACAGCCCGGACTCTACTGACAGCCCGGACTCTACTGACAGCTCGGACTCTACTGACAGCTCGGACTCTACTGAAAGCTCAAACTCTACTGACAGCTCTGACAGCTCGGACTCTACTGACAGCTCGGACTCTACTCACAGCTCGGACTCTACTCACAGCTCGGACTCTACTCACAGCTCGGACTCGACTCACAGCTCGAACTCTACTGACAGCCCGGACTCTACTGACAGCCCGGACTCTACTGACAGCCCGGACTCTACTGACAGCCCGGACTCTACTGACAGCCCGGACTCTACTGACAGCTCGGACTCTACTGACAGCTCGGACTCTACTGACAGCTCGGACTCTACTGACGGCTCTGACAGCTCGGACTCTACTGACAGCTCGGACTCTACTGACAGCTCGGACTCTACTGACAGCTCGGACTCTACTCACAGCTCGGACTCTACTCACAGCTCGGACTCTACTCACAGCTCGGACTCTACTCACAGCTCGGACTCTACTGACAGCTCGGAGTCTACTGACAGCTCGGACTCTACTGACAGCTCGGACTCTACTGACAGCTCTGACAGCTCGGACTCTACTGACAGCTCAGACTCTTCTGACAGCTCGGACTCTTCTGACAGCTCGGACTCTTCTGACAGCTCGGACTCTACTGACAGCTCGGACTCTACTGACAGCTCGGACTCTACTGACAGCTCGGACTCTACTGACAGCTCGGACTCTACTGACAGCTCGGATTCTACTGACAGCTCTGACAGCTCAGACTCTACTGACAGCTCGGACTCTACTCACAGCTCGGACTCTACTGACAGCTCGGACTCTACTGACAGCTCGGACTCTTCTGACAGCTCGGACTCTTCTGACAGCTTTGACAGCTCGGACTCTACTGACAGCTCGGACTCTACTGACAGCTCGGACTCTACTGACAGCCCGGACTCTACTGACAGCCCGGACTCTACTGACAGCCCGGACTCTACTGACAGCTCGGACTCTACTGACAGCTCGGACTCTAATGACAGCTCGGACTCAACTGACAGCTCGAACTTTACTGACAGCTCTGACAGCTCGGACTCTACTGACAGCTCGGACTCTACTCACAGGTCGGACTCTACTCACAGCTCGGACTCTACTCACAGCTCGGACTCTACTCACAGCTCGAACTCTACTGACAGCCCGGACTCTACTGACAGCCCGGACTCTACTGACAGCCCGGACTCTACTGACAGCCCGGACTCTACTGACAGCTCGGACCCTACTGACGGCTCTGACAGCTCGGACTCTACTGACAGCTCGGACTCTACTGACAGCTCGGACTCTACTGACAGCTCGGACTCTACTCACAGCTCGGACTCTACTCACAGCTCGGACTCTACTGACAGTTCGGAGTCTACTGACAGCCCGGACTCTACTGACAGCCCGGACTCTACTGACAGCCCGGACTCTACTGACAGCTCGGACTCTACTGACGGCTCTGACAGCTCGGACTCTACTGACAGCTCGGACTCTACTGACAGCTCGGACTCTTCTGACAGCTTTGACAGCTCGGACTCTACTGACAGCTCGGACTCTACTGACAGCTCGGACTCTACTGACAGCTCGGACTCTTCTGACAGCTCGGACTCTACTGACAGCCCGGACTCTACTGACAGCCCGGACTCTACTGACAGCTCGGACTCTACTGACAGCTCAGACTCTACTGACAGCTCAAACTCTACTGACAGCTCTGACAGCTCGGACTCTACTGACAGCTCGGACTCTACTCACAGCTCGGACTCTACTCACAGCTCGGACTCTACTCACAGCTCGGACTCTACTCACAGCTCGAACTCTACTGACAGCCCGGACTCTACTGACAGCTCGGACTCTACTGACAGCTCGGACTCTACTCACAGCTCGGACTCTACTCACAGCTCGAACTCTACTGACAGCCCGGACTCTACTGACAGCTCGGACTCTACTGACAGCTCGGACTCTAATGACAGCTCGGACTCAACTGACAGCTCGAACTCTACTGACAGCTCTGACAGCTCGGACTCTACTGACAGCTCGGACTCTACTCACAGCTCGGACTCTACTCACAGCTCGGACTCTACTCACAGCTCGGACTCTACTCACAGCTCGAACTCTACTGACAGCCCGGACTCTACTGACAGCCCGGACTCTACTGACAGCCCGGACTCTACTGACAGCCCGGACTCTACTGACAGCTCGGACCCTACTGACGGCTCTGACAGCTCGGACTCTACTGACAGCTCGGACTCTACTGACAGCTCGGACTCTACTGACAGCTCGGACTCTACTCACAGCTCGGACTCTACTCACAGCTTGGACTCTACTCACAGCTCGGACTCTACTGACAGTTCGGAGTCTAATGACAGCTCGGACTCTACTGACAGCTCGGACTCTACTGACAGCTCTGACAGCTCGGACTCTACTGACAGCTCGGACTCTTCTGACAGCTCGGACTCTTCTGACAGCTCGGACTCTACTGACAGCTCGGACTCTACTGACAGCTCGGACTCTTCTGACAGCTCGGACTCTACTGACAGCTCAAACTCTACTGACAGCTCTGACAGCTCGGACTCTACTGACAGCTCGGACTCTACTCACAGCTCGGACTCTACTCACAGCTCGGACTCTACTCACAGCTCGGACTCTACTGACAGCCCGGACTCTACTGACAGCCCGGACTCTACTGACAGCCCGGACTCTACTGACAGCTCGGACTCTACTCACAGCTTGGACTCTACTGACAGCTCGGACTCTACTGACAGCTCGGACTCTACTGACAGCTCGGACTCTTCTCACAGCTCGGACTCTACTGACAGCTCAAACTCTACTGACAGCTCTGACAGCTCGGACTCTACTGACAGCTCGGACTCTACTCACAGCTCGGACTCTACTCACAGCTCGGACTCTACTCACAGCTCGGACTCTACTCACAGCTCGAACTCTACTGACAGCCCGGACTCTACTGACAGCCCGGACTCTACTGACAGCCCGGACTCTACTGACAGCTCGGACTCTACTGACAGCTCGGACTCTACTGACGGCTCTGACAGCTCGGACTCTACTGACAGCTCGGACTCTACTGACAGCTCGGACTCTACTGACAGCTCGGACTCTACTGACAGCTCGGACTCTACTCACAGCTCAGACTCTACTCACAGCTCGGACTCTACTCACAGCTCGGACTCTACTGACAGCTCGGACTCTTCTGACAGCTCGGACTCTTCTGACAGCTTTGACAGCTCGGACTCTACTGACAGCTCGGACTCTACTGACAGCTCGGACTCTACTGACAGCTCGGACTCTACTGACAGCCCGGACTCTACTGACAGCCCGGACTCTACTGACAGCTCGGACTCTACTGACAGCTCGGACTCTAATGACAGCTCGGACTCAACTGACAGCTCGAACTCTAGTGACAGCTCTGACAGCTCGGGCTCTACTGACAGCTCGGACTCTGCTCACAGCTCGGACTCTACTCACAGCTCGGACTCTACTCACAGCTCGAACTCTACTGACAGCCCGGACTCTACTGACAGCCCCGGACTCTACTGACAGCCCGGACTCTACTGACAGCTCGGACTCTACTCACAGCTCGGACTCTACTCACAGCTTGGACTCTACTCACAGCTCGGACTCTACTGACAGCTCGGACTCTACTCACAGCTCGGACTCTACTCACAGCTCGGACTCTACTGACAGTTCGGAGTCTAATGACAGCTCGGACTCTACTGACAGCTCGGACTCTACTGACAGCTCTGACAGCTCGGACTCTACTGACAGCTCGGACTCTACTGACAGCTCGGACTCTACTCACAGCTCGGACTCTACTCACAGCTCGGACTCTACTCACAGCTTGGACTCTACTCACAGCTCGGACTCTACTGACAGTTCGGAGTCTAATGACAGCTCGGACTCTACTGACAGCTCGGACTCTACTGACAGCTCTGACAGCTCGGACTCTACTGACAGCTCGGACTCTTCTGACAGCTCGGACTCTTCTGACAGCTCGGACTCTACTGACAGCTCGGACTCTACTGACAGCTCGGACTCTTCTGACAGCTCGGACTCTACTGACAGCTCAAACTCTACTGACAGCTCTGACAGCTCGGACTCTACTGACAGCTCGGACTCTACTCACAGCTCGGACTCTACTCACAGCTCGGACTCTACTCACAGCTCGGACTCTACTCACAGCTCGAACTCTACTGACAGCCCGGACTCTACTGACAGCCCGGACTCTACTGACAGCCCGGACTCTACTGACAGCCCGGACTCTACTGACAGCCCGGACTCTACTGACAGCTCGGACTCTACTGACAGCTCGGACTCTACTAACGGCTCTGACAGCTCGGACTCTACTGACAGCTCGGACTCTACTGACAGCTCGGACTCTACTGACAGCTCGGACTCTACTCACAGCTCGGACTCTACTCACAGCTCGGACTCTACTCACAGCTCGGACTCTACTCACAGCTCGGACTCTACTGACAGCTCGGACTCTTCTGACAGCTCGGACTCTTCTGACAGCTTTGACAGCTCGGACTCTACTGACAGCTCGGACTCTACTGACAGCTCGGACTCTACTGACAGCTCGGACTCTACTGACAGCCCGGACTCTACTGACAGCCCGGACTCTACTGACAGCTCGAACTCTACTGACAGCTCGGACTCTAATGACAGCTCGGACTCAACTGACAGCTCGAACTCTAGTGACAGCTCTGACAGCTCGGGCTCTACTGACAGCTCGGACTCTGCTCACAGCTCGGACTCTACTCACAGCTCGGACTCTACTCACAGCTCGGACTCTACTCACAGCTCGAACTCTACTGACAGCCCGGACTCTACTGACAGCCCCGGACTCTACTGACAGCCCGGACTCTACTGACAGCTCGGACTCTACTCACAGCTCGGACTCTACTCACAGCTTGGACTCTACTGACAGCTCGGACTCTACTCACAGCTCGGACTCTACTCACAGCTCGGACTCTACTCACAGCTCGGACTCTACTCACAGCTCGGACTCTACTCACAGCTCGGACTCTACTGACAGCTCGGACTCTACTGACAGCTCGGACTCTACTGACAGCTCTGACAGCTCGGACTCTACTGACAGCTCGGACTCTACTGACAGCTCGGACTCTACTCACAGCTCGGACTCTACTCACAGCTTGGACTCTACTCACAGCTCGGACTCTACTGACAGTTCGGAGTCTAATGACAGCTCGGACTCTACTGACAGCTCGGACTCTACTGACAGCTCTGACAGCTCGGACTCTACTGACAACTCGGACTCTTCTGACAGCTCGGACTCTTCTGACAGCTCGGACTCTACTGACAGCTCGGACTCTACTGACAGCTCGGACTCTTCTGACAGCTCGGACTCTACTGACAGCTCAAACTCTACTGACAGCTCTGACAGCTCGGACTCTACTGACAGCTCGGACTCTACTCACAGCTCGGACTCTACTCACAGCTCGAACTCTACTGACAGCCCGGACTCTACTGACAGCCCGGACTCTACTGACAGCCCGGACTCTACTGACAGCCCGGACTCTACTGACAGCCCGGACTCTACTGACAGCTCGGACTCTACTGACAGCTCGGACTCTACTGACGGCTCTGACAGCTCGGACTCTACTGACAGCTCGGACTCTACTGACAGCTCGGACTCTACTCACAGCTCGGACTCTACTCACAGCTCGGACTCTACTCACAGCTCGGACTCTACTCACAGCTCGGACTCTACTGACAGCTCGGACTCTTCTGACAGCTCGGACTCTTCTGACAGCTTTGACAGCTCGGACTCTACTGACAGCTCGGACTCTACTGACAGCTCGGACTCTACTGACAGCTCGGACTCTACTGACAGCCCGGACTCTACTGACAGCCCGGACTCTACTGACAGCTCGGACTCTACTGACAGCTCGGACTCTAATGACAGCTCGGACTCAACTGACAGCTCGAACTCTAGTGACAGCTCTGACAGCTCGGGCTCTACTGACAGCTCGGACTCTGCTCACAGCTCGGACTCTACTCACAGCTCGGACTCTACTCACAGCTCGGACTCTACTCACAGCTCGAACTCTACTGACAGCCCGGACTCTACTGACAGCCCCGGACTCTACTGACAGCCCGGACTCTACTGACAGCCCGGACTCTACTGACAGCTCGGACCCTACTGACGGCTCTGACAGCTCGGACTCTACTGACAGCTCGGACTCTACTGACAGCTCGGACTCTACTGACAGCTCGGACTCTACTCACAGCTCGGACTCTACTCACAGCTCGGACTCTACTCACAGCTTGGACTCTACTCACAGCTCGGACTCTACTGACAGCTCGGACTCTACTGACAGCTCGGACTCTACTGACAGCTCGGACTCTACTCACAGCTCGGACTCTACTCACAGCTTGGACTCTACTCACAGCTCGGACTCTACTGACAGCTCGGACTCTACTGACAGCTCGGACTCTACTGACAGCTCGGACTCTACTCACAGCTCGGACTCTACTCACAGCTTGGACTCTACTCACAGTTCGGAGTCTAATGACAGCTCTGACAGCTCGGACTCTACTGACAGCTCTGACAGCTCGGACTCTACTGACAGCTCGGACTCTTCTGACAGCTCGGACTCTTCTGACAGCTCGGACTCTTCTGACAGCTCGGACTCTACTGACAGCTCGGACTCTTCTGACAGCTCGGACTCTACTGACAGCTCGGACTCTACTGACAGCTCGGATTCTACTGACAGCTCTGACAGCTCAGACTCTACTGACAGCTCGGACTCTACTCACAGCTCAGACTCTACTGACAGCTCGGACTCTACTCACAGCTCGGACTCTTCTGACAGCTTTGACAGCTCGGACTCTACTGACAGCTCGGACTCTACTGACAGCTCGGACTCTACTGACAGCTCGGACTCTTCTGACAGCTCGGACTCTTCTGACAGCCCGGACTCTACTGACAGCCCGGACTCTACTGACAGCCCGGACTCTACTGACAGCCCGGACTCTACTGACAGCTCGGACTCTACTGACAGCTCGGACTCTACTGACAGCTCGAACTCTACTGACAGCTCTGACAGCTCGGACTCTACTGACAGCTCGGACTCTACTCACAGCTCGGACTCTACTCACAGCTCGGACTCTACTCACAGCTCGGACTCTACTCACAGCTCGGACTCTACTCACAGCTCGGACTCTACTCACAGCTCGGACTCTACTCACAGCTCGGACTCTACTGACAGCACGGACTCTACTGACAGCTCGGACTCTACTGACAGCTCGGACTCTACTGACAGCTCGGACTCTACTGACAGCTCGGACTCTACTGACAGCTCGGACTCTACTGACAGCTCGGACTCTACTGACAGCTCGGACTCTACTGACAGCTCGAACTCTACTGACAGCTCTGAGAGCTCGGACTCTACTGACAGCTCGGACTCTACTCACAGCTCGGACTCTACTCACAGCTCGGACTCTACTCACAGCTCGGACTCTACTCACAGCTCGGACTCTACTCACAGCCCGGACTCTACTCACAGCTCGGACTCTACTGACAGCCCGGACTCTACTGACAGCCCGGACTCTACTGACAGCTCGGACTCTACTGACAGCTCGGACTCTACTGACAGCTCTGACAGCTCGGACTCTACTGACAGCTCGGACTCTACTCACAGCTCGGACTCTACTCACAGCTCGGACTCTACTCACAGCTCGGACTCTTCTGACAGCTCTTCTGACAGCTCTGACAGCTCGGACTCTACTGACAGCTCGGACTCTACTGACAGCTCGGACTCTTCTGACAGCTCGGACTCTACTGACAGCTCGGACTCTACTGACAGCTACGTTATTGAGGGAAAATCTACTTTCTATGCCTGTGATATGTGGTTGTCTCACCAAGCTATCTGGAGATGAATGCACTAACTGTGATATGTGGTTGTTCCACCTAGCTATCTGGAGATGAATGCACTAACTGTAAGTGGCTCTGGCTAAGAGTGTCTGCTAAATTACTAACATGTATATTTAAAATGAGTAGGAGAGAGTAGGATGAGATGAGAGGAGGAATTAGGACAGAGAAAGAGGAGAAGTAGAGAGGAAGAAAGGAGAGGAGAAGAGAGGAGGAGAAGGGAGAAGAGGAGAGATGAGAAGAGAGTGGAGATGAGAAGAGAGGAGAAGAGAGAGGAAAAGAGGAGAGATGAGAAGAGAGGAGAGTGGGAGAGAGGAGGAGAAGAGAGGAAGAGGAGGAGAATAGAGAGGAGAAGAGAAGAGGAGAATGGAGAAGAGTGCATATGAAAGAGGAGACGAGAGGAGAAGAGAGGAGAAGAGAGAAGAAGAGAGGAGGAGAGAGGAGGAGAAGAGAGGAAGAGGAGTAGAAGAGAGGTGGAGAGAGGAGGAAAAGAGAGGTGGAGAGAGGAGGAAAAGAGAGGTGGAGAGAGGAGGAAAAGAGAGGTGGAGAGAGGAGGAAAAGAGAGGTGGAGAGAGGAGGAAAAGAGAGGTGGAGAAGAGGAGGAAAAGAGAGGAGGAAAAGAGAAGAGGAAAGAGATATTACCAGTGTCTTGACTCCGTACTGTTTCTCCACTTTCTCTCTGAGCTGTTTGAAGCAGGCCTCCAGGCGGTCATGGAAAGGCCTCAGAGCCTCAGTCACTTTCTCTCCATGGATACGAACTCCATCAGCTAGGTAAGGGATCTGGAAACAAACAATGATCACAACGGTCATCTAAAGGGGTTTGAACACACACACACACACACACACACAGACACACACACACACACACACACACACACACACACACACACACACACACACACGGCAAGTAAGGGACCACAACACAACAAAACTCCATAACATTCCTCTCCTACTGGTGTCAGGTGGTATATTATACTCCATAACATTCCTCTCCTACTGGTGTCAGGTGGTATATTATACTCCATAACATTCCTCTCCTACTGGTGTCAGGTGGTATATTATACTCCATAACATTCCTCTCCTACTGGTGTCAGGTGGTATATTATACTCCATAACATTCCTCTCCTACTGGTGTCAGGTGGTATATTATACTCCATAACATTCCTCTCCTACTGGTGTCAGGTGGTATATTATACTCCATAACATTCCTCTCCTACTGGTGTCAGGTGGTATATTATACTCCATAACATTCCCCTCCTACTGGTGTCAGGTGGTATATTATACTCCATAACATTCCTCTCCTACTGGTGTCAGGTGGTATATTATACTCCATAACATTCCCCTCCTACTGGTGTCAGGTGGTATATTATACTCCATAACATTCCTCTCCTACTGGTGTCAGGTGGTATATTATACTCCATAACATTCCTCTCCTACTGGTGTCAGGTGGTATATTATACTCCATAACATTCCTCTCCTACTGGTGTCAGGTGGTATATTATACTCCATAACATTCCTCTCCTACTGGTGTCAGGTGGTATATTATACTCCATAACATTCCCCTCCTACTGGTGTCAGGTGGTATATTATACTCCATAACATTCCCCTCCTACTGGTGTCAGGTGGTATATTATACTCCATAACATTCCTCTCCTACTGGTGTCAGGTGGTATATTATACTCCATAACATTCCTCTCCTACTGGTGTCAGGTGGTATATTATACTCCATAACATTCCTCTCCTACTGGTGTCAGATGGTATATTATACTCCATAACATTCCTCTCCTACTGGTGTCAGGTGGTATATTATACTCCATAACATTCATCTCCTACTGGTGTCAGATGGTATATTATACTCCATAACATTCCCCTCCTACTGGTGTCAGGTGGTATATTATACTCCATAACATTCCTCTTCTACTGGTGTCAGGTGGTATATTATACTCCATAACATTCCTCTCCTACTGGTGTCAGGTGGTATATTATACTCCATAACATTCCCCTCCTACTGGTGTCAGGTGGTATATTATACTCCATAACATTCCTCTCCTACTGGTGTCAGGTGGTATATTATACTCCATAACATTCCCCTCCTACTGGTGTCAGGTGGTATATTATACTACATAACATTCCTCTCCTACTGGTGTCAGGTGGTATATTATACTACATAACATTCCTCTCCTACTGGTGACAGGTGGTATATTATACTCCATAACATTCCTCTCCTACTGGTGTCAGGTGGTATATTATACTCCATAACATTCCCCTCCTACTGGTGTCAGGTGGTATATTATACTCCATAACATTCCTCTCCTACTGGTGTCAGGTGGTATATTATAGTCCATAACATTCCTCTCCTACTGGTGTCAGGTGGTATATTATACTCCATAACATTCCTCTCCTACTGGTGTCAGGTGGTATATTATACTACATAACATTCCTCTCCTACTGGTGTCAGGTGGTATATTATACTCCATAACATTCCTCTCCTACTGGTGTCAGGTGGTATATTATACTCCATAACATTCCCCTCCTACTGGTGTCAGGTGGTATATTATACTCCATAACATTCCCCTCCTACTGGTGTCAGGTGGTATATTATACTCCATAACATTCCTCTCCTACTGGTGTCAGGTGGTATATTATACTCCATAACATTCCCCTCCTACTGGTGTCAGGTGGTATATTATACTCCATAACATTCCTCTCCTACTGGTGTCAGGTGGTATATTATACTCCATAACATTCCTCTCCTACTGGTGTCAAGTGGTATATTATACTACATAACATTCCTCTCCTACTGGTGTCAGGTGGTATATTATACTCCATAACATTCCCCTCCTACTGGTGTCAGGTGGTATATTATACTCCATAACATTCCCCTCCTACTGGTGTCAGGTGGTATATTATACTCCATAACATTCCTCTCCTACTGGTGTCAGGTGGTATATTATACTCCATAACATTCCCCTCCTACTGGTGTCAGGTGGTATATTATACTCCATAACATTCCTCTCCTACTGGTGTCAGGTGGTATATTATACTCCATAACATTCCTCTCCTACTGGTGTCAGGTGGTATATTATACTCTATAACATTCCCCTCCTACTGGTGTCAGGTGGTATATTATACTCCATAACATTCCTCTCCTACTGGTGTCAGGTAGACACTGGAACTGTTAATTACGTCCGAACTCAGAGTAAGTCATGGTGTGTGTGTGTGGGGGTGTACTTGTTTGTATGGTTGTGTGTGTGTGGGGGAGTGTATTTGTTTGTGTTTGTGTGTGTGTGTGTGTGTGTCTTTAGAACCCACGCCTGCTGAGAAAGCCAAGGAAACATGGTCGTGTTCATTAAAACCCCGGTAGAATGTAGAAGGCCAGGTTGCCATAGTCACCTCACCGCCCCATGCTCCTACTCTCTAGACACACTGTGTGTTTCTCTTCTGTTATCACACTGCACCTTTACATGACACAGCAAAATTAAGAGTACACAGGATTGACACGGGACTGACACGGGACTGACACGGGACTGACACAGGACTGACGCGGGACTGACGCGGGACTGACACGGGACTGACACGGGACTGGCACGGGACTGACGTGGGACTGGCACGGGAGTGACGCGGGACTGACACGGGACTGACACGGGACTGGACTGACGTGGGACTGGCACGGGACTGGCACAGGACTGACACGGGACTGACGCGGGACTGACACGGGACTGGAATGACGCGGGACTGACACAGGACTGACACGGGACTGACGCGGGACTGATGCGGGACTGACGCGGGACTGACACGGGACTGGCACTGACTGACGCGGGACTGACGTGGGACTGACACGGGACTGATGCGGGACTGACACTAGACTGACGCGGGACTGGCACTGGACTGACGCGGGACTGGCACGGGACTGACACTGGACTGACACAAGACTGACACGGGACTGACACGGGACTGACACAAGACTGACACAGGACTGACACAGGACTGACACGGGACTGATAGAGAGTGTAAAAGTAGGCAGGCAGGTTGGTAGGAAGCCAGGGCAACGCACTATTGGCCCAGCGTCGTCCGGGTTAGGGGAGGGTTTGGCAAGGGTAGGCCGTCATTGTAAAATAAGAATTTATTCATAACTAGCCTAGTTAAATAAAGGTTCAATAAATTAATAAATAAAAAGCCAGTAATTGTCTGAGTCTAGCCTTTATGATGCTTTGAGAGAGCACATGCAAAGATTGTCAATTGACATTATAGATTGTCAACATCACAACATGGGATTCAACACACAGTACAACAACATGACACCATCGAACAGTGTCTAAAGAGCCACGTACTGATAAACATGCACCTGTTAATTCACTTCCTGGTAGAAAACCGTTAAGGCTCCATGGATTGATGAGGAATTGAACAAACCTATATGATTGTAAGAATTTTTATTTTTTATTTTACCTTTATTTAACTAGGCAAGTCAGTTAAGAACAAACTCTTATTTTCAATGACGGCCTAGGAACAGTGGGTTAACTGCCTGTTCAGGGGCAGAACGACAGATTTGTACCTTGTCAGCTCGGGGGTTTGAACTTGCAACCTTCCGGTTACTAGTCCAACGCTCTAACCACTAGGCTACCCTGCCGCCTCTACACTCTAACCACTAGGTCACCCTGCCGCCTCTACACTCTAACCACTAGGCTACCCAGCCGCCTCTACGCTCTAACCACTAGGCTACCCTGCAGCCTCTACACTCTAACCACTAGGCTACCCAGCCGCCTCTACACTCTAACCACTAGGCTACCCTGCCGCCTCTACACTCTAACCACTAGGCTACCCTGCCGCCTCTACACTCTAACCACTAGGCTACCCTGCCGCCTCTACACTCTAACCACTAGGCTACCCTGCCGCCTCTACACTCTAACCACTAGGCTACCCTGCCGCCTCTACACTCTAACCACTAGGCTACCCTGCCGCCTCTACACTCTAACCACTAGGCTACCCTGCCACCTCTACACTCTAACCACTAGGCTACCCTGCCACCTCTACACTCTAACCACTAGGCTACCCTGCCGCCTCTACACTCTAACCACTAGGCTACCCTGCCGCCCCAAAATGAGGCAACAGGAAGTGGCTAATAAGTCTGGCTGTACATCTGACTGGCTGACTGAGTGCAAATGGAGAAATGATGTGACGAAACTCAACAAAGAAGAAGAAGAGACTGTATTATGAAGCCAAGATCAATGATATAAAGAATGATGGAAAAAAACTTTAAATGACATTATGGGCAGAAAGACAAAAATTCAACTACATCTTTTCAGCGAATCAGATGGCTTATTCATCACAAAACCATTTGATGTGGCCAATTATTTTAATGATTACTTCATTGGCAACGTGGGAAAATGTAGGCAGGAAATGCCGACAACGAACAGCGAGCCTTCATATTCATGCATAAAAAATAAAAATGACGAAAGAAAAGCTTTGCATATTTTAATGTTGTAAAGTTGCTGTGGGAGAGGTTGATTATTTTATTTTATTGATCAATAATGACAAAGCTCCTGACATTAACAATTTAGATGGAAACCTACTGAGGATGGTAGCTGACTCTATAGTCACTCCTATCTGTCATATCTTTAATCTGAGCCAAGAGGAAAGAGTCTTTGTCCTCAGGCCTGGAGGGAAGCCAAAGTCATTCCGCCACCCAAGAGTGGTACAGCTGCCTTTACTGGTTCTAAGAGCAAACTTATCAGCTTGCTGCCAGCTCTTAGCAAACTGTTGGGAAAAATGGTGTTGGACCAAATTCAATGTTATTTCTATCAAAATGAATAAGACTTAAAGCATGCTGATAGAGAAGAGCACTCAATGTGTATGGTACTGACACACATGACTGATGATTGGTTGAAAGAAATAGACAATGAGAAGATTGTGGGACCTGTACTGTTAGATCTGGACGGCTCTGACTTAGAATACGCGGACAACTACAAATACCTGGGTGTCTGGTTAGACTGTAAACTCTCTTTCCAGACTCACATCAAACATATCCAATTCAAAGTTAAATCTAGAATCGGCTTCCTATTTCGGCAACAAAGCAGCTCACAGGTCACTGCACCTGTACATAGCCCATCTGTAAACAGCCCATCTATCTACCTCATCCCCATACTGTATTTACTTATTTTGCTCCTTTGCACCCCAGTATCTCTACTTGCACATTCATCTTCTGCACATCTACCATTCCAGTGTTTAATTGCTACATTGTAATGACCGCCACCACGGCCTATTTATTGCCTTAACTCCCTTATCTTACCTCATTTGCACTCACTGTATATAGACTTTTTGTTTTCTTTAGTTCTACTGTATTATTGACTGTATGTTTTGTTTATTCCATGTGTAACTCTGTGTTGTTGTATGTGTCGAATTGCTAAGCTTTATCTTGGCCAGGTAGCAGTTGCAAATGAGAACTTGTTCTCAACTTGCCTACCTGGTTAAATAAAGGTGAAATCAATTAAAAAATATATGGTTTTCTATTGAGATGTAGTTTAGATGGTTTTCTATTGAGATGTAGTGAGATGTAGTTTAGAATGGTTTTCTATTGAGTTCTATTGAGATGTAGTTTAGATGGTTTTCTATTGAGATGTAGTGAGATGTAGTTTAGATGGTTTTCTATTGAGATGTAGTTTAGATGGGTTTCTATTGGGATGTAGTGAGATGCAGTTTAGATGGTTTTCTATTGAGATGTAGTGAGATGTAGTTTAGATGGTTTTCTATTGAGATGTAGTTTAGATGGTTTTCTATTGAGATCTATTGAGATGTAGTTTAGATGTTTTTCTATTGTGATGTAGTTTAGATGGTTTTCTATTGAGATGTAGTTTAGATGGTTTTCTATTGAGATGTAGTTTAGATGGTTTTCTATTGAGATGTAGTTTAGATGGTTTTCTATTGGGATACAGTTTAGATGGTTTTCTATTGAGTTCTATTGAGATGTAGTTTAGATGGTTTTCTATTGAGATGCAGTTTAGATGGTTTTCTATTGAGACGTAGTTTAGATGGTTTTCTATTGAGATGTAGTGAGATGTAGTTTAGATGGTTTTCTATTGAGATGTAGTTTAGATGGTTTTCTATTGAGATGTAGTTTAGATGGGTTTCTATTGGGATGTAGTGAGATGTAGTTTAGATGGTTTTCTATTGAGATGTAGTGAGATGTAGTTTAGATGGTTTTCTATTGAGATGTAGTTTAGATGGTTTTCTATTGAGATGTAGTTTAGATGGTTTTCTATTGAGATGTAGTTTAGATGGTTTTCTATTGAGATGTAGTTTAGATGGTTTTCTATTGAGATGTAGTGAGATGTAGTTTAGATGGTTTTCTATTGAGATGTAGTGAGATGTAGTTTAGATGGTTTTCTATTGAGATGTAGTTTAGATGGGTTTCTATTGGGATGTAGTGAGATGTAGTTTAGATGGTTTTCTATTGAGATGTAGTGAGATGTAGTTTAGATGGTTTTCTATTGAGATGTAGTTGAGATGGTTTTCTATTGAGATGTAGTTTAGATGGTTTTCTAGTGAGATGTAGTTTAGATGGTTTTCTATTGAGATGTAGTTTAGATGGTGTTCTATTGAGATGTAGTTTAGATGGTTTTCTATTGAGATGTAGTTTAGATGGTTTTCTAGTGAGATGTAGTTTAGATGATTTTCTATTGAGTTCTGTTGAGATGTAGTTTAGATGGTTTTCTATTGAGATGTAGTTTAGATGGTGTTCTATTGAGATGTAGTTTAGATGATTTTCTATTGAGGTGTAGTTTAGATGGTTTTCTATTGTGATGTAGTTTAGATGGTTTTCTATTGAGATGTAGTTTAGATGGTTTTCTATTGAGATGTAGTTTAGATGGTTTTCTATTGAGATGTAGTTTAGATGGTTTTCTAGTGAGATGTAGTTTAGATGGTTTTCTATTGAGATGTAGTTTAGATGGTGTTCTATTGAGATGTAGTTTAGATGGTTTTCTATTGAGATGTAGTTTAGATGGTTTTCTAGTGAGATGTAGTTTAGATGATTTTCTATTGAGTTCTGTTGAGATGTAGTTTAGATGGTTTTCTATTGAGATGTAGTTTAGATGGTGTTCTATTGAGATGTAGTTTAGATGATTTTCTATTGAGGTGTAGTTTAGATGGTTTTCTATTGTGATGTAGTTTAGATGGTTTTCTATTGAGATGTAGTTTAGATGGTTTTCTATTGAGATGTAGTTTAGATGGTTTTCTATTGAGATGTAGTTTAGATGGTTTTCTATTGAGATGTAGTTTAGATGGTTTTCTATTGAGTTCTATTGAGATGTAGTTTAGATGATTTTCTATTGAGGTGTAGTTTAGATGGTTTTCTATTGTGATGTAGTTTAGATGGTTTTCTATTGAGATGTAGTTTAGATGGTTTTCTATTGAGATGTAGTTTAGATGGTTTTCTATTGAGATGTAGTTTAGATGGTTTTCTATTGAGATGTAGTTTAGATGGTGTTCTATTGAGATGTAGTTTAGATGATTTTCTATTGAGGTGTAGTTTAGATGGTTTTCTATTGTGATGTAGTTTAGATGGTTTTCTATTGAGATGTAGTTTAGATGGTTTTCTATTGAGATGTAGTTTAGATGGTTTTCTATTGAGATGTAGTTTAGATGGTTTTCTATTGAGATGTAGTTTAGATGGTTTTCTAGTGAGATGTAGTTTAGATGATTTTCTATTGAGTTCTGTTGAGATGTAGTTTAGATAGTTTTCTATTGAGATGTAGTTTAGATGGTTTTCTATTGAGATGTAGTTTAGATGGTTTTCTATTGAGATGTAGTTTAGATGGTTTTCTATTGAGATGTAGTTTAGATGGTTTTCTATTGAGATGTAGTTTAGATGGTTTTCTATTGAGATGTAGTTTAGATGGTTTTCTATTGAGATGTAGTGGTTAAATAAAGGTGAAATAAAAAATAAATAACTAAAAATATGTCAATGCTTTGATATTACTGACCATAACTTGTTGTTGAGAAAACCTGTGAGAAAACTTGTGTCAATGGCTTTTCAACCTTCAGCCATATAGAGGATTCAGGGATATCTATCTAATAGAACTCAGAGGGTGTTCTTTAATGGAAGCTTCTCTAATGTCAAACATGTAAAGTGTGGTGTACCGCAGGGCAGCTCTCTAGGCCCTCTACTCTTTTCTATTTTTTAACAGTGACCTGTCATTGGTGTCATGACTGTCTTGATCAGGTCAGGTTACAGGAGACCACAACCCTACAGATTATCTCTCAACCCCAACAGAGGAGGAGAGATGTGTGGGTCTGAAGATGTGGAGGGTTTTATGACCCCTCACGCCCCCTGTAAATCTCAGGCCACAGACAAATTCCTTTGTCACGTCACTATGGAGAACCAGCCTCAGAACATTAAACATGAAATAAAGGGACTTTGGAGGCTCTGGTAACGGATCGTGTTTGACTTTATAACAGGCTGAGTGTCCCTACAGCCAATCTTCTTGGAGAGTTAGTTTTTCTACAGCCAGGAGGCTCTGGTAACAGATAGTGTTTGACTTTATAACAGGCTGAGTTTCCCTACAGCCTGCCTTATAGCAGGGATTTGTCGTCTCCTCGGGGACACCAAGCCATCCACATTTTTGGATCTATTCCAGAGCACCTGATTCAACTTGTCAGCTAAATAACCAAGCCCTTGATCAGGTGGATCAGGTGAGATAGTTCAGAGCTACAACAACATTGTAAAACGTCAGGGGGTCACCGAGGAGAGGTTAGAAAAACCACTGCTCTGCAGGAAGTCGCTCTAAGAACGAGTAGAATATTACAAACGATAGTTTAGCTCCTCCCCCTTTTACTTCCTCCTTCCCCAGGTTTGAACACACAACTGTTCCTTTGTTTACATAAAAAAGCTAATATTGTTAAAGTTATGAATAAAAAATAAAATCCAATAAAAAATATGCATGCTTGTTGATTAATAAGTTAAAGGCACAAAGAAAACATTTAATCCTCTGACAATGGGTTTAGTGCAGGTCTTTGGCTACAGGAAGTCACACAAAGAGGTTTTATTTACAGTATACGCTTCCACAGCCAACAGACACTCTACTGTCACCGTTCCACCGTACACAGCATCTTCAGTACAGTGTCTTTATGGCTTACATACTCACCGCAGCCAAACGCCTGACTAAAGGGTTTACTCTGACAACAAAGAGGGGTGTGAAGTCTCTGGGAAAGAATGGAGTGTGTGTGTGTGTGTGTGTGTGTGTGTGAGTGAGTGAGAAAGAGAATGTCTGCGTTAACCTATATAAGTCCTCTGAGTGTTCCAGTCTTCTATACTATACAGAGGGAAATCTGGCTAACATAGGGGATAGATACAGAGTCCAGACATACTGATAGATACAGAGTTCAGACATACAGATAGATACAGAGTTCAGACATACTGATAGATACAGAGTCCAGACATACTGATAGATACAGAGTCCAGACATACTGATAGATACAGAGTCCAGACATACTGATAGATACAGAATCCATACATACTGATAGATACAGAGCCCAGACATACTGATAGATACAGAGTCAAGACATACTGATAGATACAGAGTCCAGACATACTGATAGATACAGAGCCCAGACATACGGATAGATACAGAGTCCAGGTCCTAGACATACTGATAGATACAGAGTCCATACATACTGATAGATACAGAGTCCAGACATACTGATAGATACAGAGCCCAGACATACTGATAGATACAGAGTCCAGGTCCTAGACATACTGATAGATACAGAGTCCAGACATACTGATAGATACAGAGTCCAGACATACTGATAGATACAGAGTCCAGACATACTGATAGATACAGAGTCCAGACATACTGATAGATACAGAGTCCAGACATACTGATAGATACAGAGTCCAGACATACTGATAGATACAGAGTCCAGACATACTGATAGATACAGAGTCCATACATACTGATAGATACAGAGTCCAGACATACTGATAGATACAGAGTCCATACATACTGATAGATACAGAGCCCAGACATACTGATAGATACAGAGTCCAGACATACTGATAGATACAGAGTCCATACATACTGATAGATACAGAGTCCAGACATACTGATAGACACAGAGCCCAGACATACTGATAGATACAGAGTCCAGACATACTGATAGATACAGAGTCCAGACATACAGATAGATACAGAGTCCAGACATACTGATAGATACAGAGCCCAGCCATACTGATAGATACAGAGTTCAGACATACTGATAGATACAGAGTCCAGACATACTGATAGATACAGAGTCCAGGTCCTAGACATACTGATAGATACAGAGTTCAGACATACTGATAGATACGGAGTCCAGACATACAGATAGATACAGAGTCCAGACATACTGATAGATACAGAGTCCTGACATACTGATAGATACAGAGTCCAGACATACTGATAGATACAGAGTCCATACATACTGATAGATACAGAGTCCATACATACTGATAGATACAGAGTCCATACATACTGATAGATACAGAGTCCATACATACTGATAGATACAGAGCCCAGACATACTGATAGATACAGAGTCCAGACATACTGATAGATACAGAGTCCAGACATACTGATAGATACAGAGTCCATACATACTGATAGATACAGAGTCCAGACATACTGATAGATACAGAGCCCAGACATACTGATAGATACAGAGTCCAGACATACTGATAGATACAGAGTCCAGACATACTGATAGATACAGAGCCCAGACATACTGATAGATACAGAGTCCAGACATACTGATAGATACAGAGTCCAGACATACTGATAGATACAGAGCCCTGACATACTGATAGATACATAGCCCAGACATACTGATAGATACAGAGTCCAGGTCCTAGACATACTGATAGATACAGAGTCAAGACATACTGATAGATACAGAGTCCAGGTCCTAGACATACTGATAGATACAGAGTCAAGACATACTGATAGATACAGAGTCTAGGTCCTAGACATACTGATAGATACAGAGTCCAGACATACTGATAGATACAGAGTCCAGCCATACTGATAGATACAGAGTCCAGGTCCTAGACATACTGATAGATACAGAGTCAAGACATACTGATAGATACAGAGTCCAGGTCCTAGACATACTGATAGATACAGAGTCCAGACATACTGATAGATACAGAGTCCAGACATACTGATAGATACAGAGCCCATACATACAGATAGATACAGAGCCCAGACATACAGATAGATACAGAGTCCAGACATACTGACAGATACAGGTCCTAGGAACTATTGAGATTGACCCAGTTATAACAGGTTCTAGGCACTATTGAGACTGACCCAGTTATAACAGGTCCTGGAACTATTGAGACCAGTTATAACAGGTCCTGGAACTATTGAGACTGACCCAGTTATAACAGGTCCTGGAACTATTGAGACCAGTTATAACAGGTCCTGGAACTATTGAGACTGACCCAGTTATAGCAGGTCCTGGAACTATTGAGACTGACCCAGTTATAACAGGTCCTGGAAGTATTGAGACTGACCCAGTTATAACAGATCCTAGGAACTATTGAGACTGACCCAGTTATAACAGGTCCTAGGAACTATTGAGACTGACCCAGTTATAACAGGTCCTGGAACTATTGAGACCAGTTATAACAGGTCCTGGAACTATTGAGACTGACCCAGTTATAACAGGTCCTGGAACTATTGAGACTGGCCCAGTTATAACAGGTCCTGGAACTATTGAGACCAGTTATAACAGGTCCTGGAACTATTGAGACTGACCCAGTTATAACAGGTCCTAGGAACTATAGGAACTATTGAGACTGACCCAGTTATAACAGGTCCTGGAACTATTGAGACTGACCCAGTTATAACAGGTCCTAGGAACTATTGAG
This sequence comes from Oncorhynchus mykiss, assembly GCF_057628025.1. Taxonomy (NCBI): domain Eukaryota; kingdom Metazoa; phylum Chordata; class Actinopteri; order Salmoniformes; family Salmonidae; genus Oncorhynchus; species Oncorhynchus mykiss. The sequence goes on from NW_028322102.1 coordinate 1,257,087, forward strand.
ACTGACCCAGTTATAACAGGTCCTAAGAACTACTGAGACTGACCCAGTTATAAGAGATCCTAGGAACTATTGAGACTGACCCAGTTATAACAGGTCCTAGGAACTATTGAGACTGACCCAGTTATAACAGGTCCTGGAACTATTGAGATTGACCCAGTTATAACAGGTCCTAGGAACTATTGAGACTGACCCAGTTATAACAGGTCCTAGGAACTACTGAGACTGACCCAGTTATAACAGGTCCTAGGAACTACTGAGACTGACCCAGTTATAACAGGTCCTGGAACTATTGAGACTTCCCAGTTATAACAGGTCCTGGAACTATTGAGACTTCCCAGTTATAACAGGTCCTGGAACTATTGAGACTTCCCAGTTATAACAGGTCCTGGAACTATTGAGACTTCCCAGTTATAACAGGTCCTGGAACTATTGAGACTTCCCAGTTATAACAGGTCCTAGGAACTACTGAGACTGACCCAGTTATAACAGGTCCTAGGAACTATTGAGACTTCCCAGTTATAACAGGTCCTGGAACTACTGAGACTGACCCAGTTATAACAGGTCCTGGAACTATTGACACTTCCCAGTTATAACAGGTCCTAGGAACTACTGAGACTGACCCAGTTATAACAGGTCCTGGAACTATTGAGACTGACCCAGTTATAACAGGTCCTGGAACTATTGAGACTGACCCAGTTATAACAGGTCCTAGGAACTACTGAGACTTCCCAGTTATAACAGGTCCTAGGAACTACTGAGACTGACCCAGTTATAACAGGTCCTAGGAACTATTGAGACTGACCCAGTTATAACAGGTCCTAGGAACTATTGAGACTGACCCAGTTATAACAGGTCCTAGGAACTATTGAGACTGACCCAGTTATAACAGGTTCTAGGAACTATTGAGACCAGTTATAACAGGTCCTAGGAACTACTGAGACCAGTTATAACAAGTCCTGGAACTATTTAACAACATGATGTGTCATTATGAAATTATTTTTATTGACAATTCCAGATAAAGTATATTCCCATGTTTCTATGTTAATAAGGACATGTGTGTGCTGCAGAGGTCAGAGGTAACGGCGTGTGAGGGGAGTTGCAACTGACTCAACTTATACAAAGGGCCACATGTGTGATGACAGACAGGGCTGGCCTATAGGGGTTGACCTTACAGGGACAGGGGTTTATCTTCGGGACGTCACGAACCAGTGGGATGTCCTGTTACACAAACCAGTGGGATGCTCTGTTACACAAACCAGTGGGATGTTCTGTGACACAAACCAGTGGGATGTTCTGTTACACAAACCAGTAGGATGTTCTGTTACACAAACCAGTGGGATGTTCTGTTACACAAACCAGTAGGATGTTCTGTTACACAAACCAGTGGGATGTTCTGTTACACAAACCAGTGGGATGTTCTGTTACACAAACCAGTGGGATGTTCTGTTACACAAACCAGTGGGATGTTCTGTTACACAAACCAGTGGGATGTTCTGTTACACGAACCAGTGGGATGTTCTGTTACACAAACCAGTGGGATGTTCTGTTACACAAACCAGTGGGATGTTCTGTTACACGAACCAGTGGGATGTTCTGTTACACAAACCAGTGGGATGTTCTGTTACACAAACCAGTGGGATGTTCTGTTACACAAACCAGTGGGATGTTCTGTTACACAAACCAGTAGGATGTTCTGTTACACAAACCAGTGGGATGTTCTGTTACACAAACCAGTGGGATGCTCTGTTACACAAACCAGTGGGATGTTCTGTTACACAAACCAGTGGGATGTTCTGTTACACAAACCAGTGGGATGTTCTGTTACACAAACCAGTAGGATGTTCTGTTACACAAACCAGTGGGATGTTCTGTTACACAAACCAGTGGGATGTTCTGTTACACAAACCAGTGGGATGTTCTGTTACACAAACCAGTGGGATGTTCTGTTACACAAACCAGTGGGATGTTCTGTTACACAAACCAGTGGGATGTTCTGTTACACAAACCAGTAGGATGTTCTGTTACACAAACCAGTGCGATGTTCTGTTACACAAACCAGTGGGATGTTCTGTTACACAAACCAGTGGGATGTTCTGTTACACAAACCAGTGGGATGTTCTGTTACACAAACCAGTGGGATGTTCTGTTACATAAACCAGTGGGATGTTCTGTTACACAAACCAGTGGGATGTTCTGTTACACGAACCAGTGGGATGTTCTGTTACACAAACCAGTGGGATGTTATGTTACACAAACCAGTAGGATGTTCTGTTACACAAACCAGTGGGATGTTCTGTTACACAAACCAGTGGGATGTTATGTTACACAAACCAGTAGGATGTTCTGTTACACAAACCAGTGGGATGTTATGTTACACAAACCAGTAGGATGTTCTGTTACACAAACCAGTAGGATGTTCTGTTACACAAACCAGTGGGATGTTCTGTTACACGAACCAGTGGGATGTTCTGTTACACAAACCAGTGGGATGTTCTGTTACACAAACCAGTGGGATGTTATGTTACACAAACCAGTGGGATGTTCTGTTACACGAACCAGTGGGATGTTATGTTACACAAACCAGTGGGATGTTATGTTACACAAACCAGCTTTATGAAGATGGATGAGATGAGGCTTTACAGTCACCCTCAGAGTGTCTCCTCTGATATTAACCACCTTCATCATCACCACAGGGAGACAGAGAGGAGACAGAGGGAGAGAGATGGGGAGAGAGGGAGGGAGAGACAGAGGGAGAGAGAGACAGAGGGAGAGAGAGACAGAGGGAGAGAGAGACAGAGAGAGAGAGAGACAGAGAGAGACAGAGACAGAGGGAGAGAGATGGGGAGAGAGGGAGGGAGAGACAGAGGGAGAGAGAGAGAGGGAGAGAGATGGGGAGAGAGAGAGAGAGAGAGAGACAGAGAGAGACAGCGAGAGAGAGAGAGAGAGAGAGAGAAAGAGAGAGAGAGAGACAGACAGAGAGAGAGAGAGACAGTGAGAGAGCGAGAGAGAGAGAGAGACAGCGAGAGAGCGAGAGAGAGAGAGAGACAGAGACAGCGAGAGAGAGAGAGAGACAGAGAGAGAGAGAGACAGCGAGAGAGAGAGAAAGCGAGAGAGAGAGAGAGAGAGAGAGAGACAGCGAGAGAGAGAGAGAGACAGCGAGAGAGAGACAGAGAGAGAGAGCGAGAGAGAGAGAGAGAGAGAGCGAGACAGCGAGAGAGAGAGAGACAGCGAGAGAGAGAGAGAGACAGCGAGAGAGAGAGAGACAGCGAGAGAGAGACAGCGAGAGAGAGAGCGAGAGCGAGAGAGCGAGAGAGACAGTGAGAGAGCGAGAGAGAGAGAGACAGTGAGAGAGAGAGAGAGAGACCGAGAGAGAGACAGCGAGAGAGAGAGAGAGAGAGACAGTGAGAGAGAGAGAGAGCTTGAAGGAGAGAAAGTGTTGTGGCAAGATCCGCACCGTTTCCCAGGATACCCGTGTCTTTTTATAGTATCATCATCAGGAAGGGGATGATATAACAGCACGGTGGTGGCATGGCAACACATTAGAATACGGTTACCCTAGGTGACAGAATCCTGTTAGGTTACTGCAGATAGAAGACCTGCACATTCTAGAACACCTCCTGATGCTGAGACAGGCCTTTAATCTGATTCAACACATGTGGCCTGACAACGCCAACACAATGTACCACTTTGTACATGTAGTTAAATGACCGCAGAGGATCCGTTGATACAGAGGTTTCTGTTTGGACACATTATGGACCCTGCTCAACTCTAGGATTAGGTATGTGTACCAAATATCAGCCTTTCACCCTAAGTGCCCTGGTCAACATTAGTGCACTATGGGAAAGGTGTATGGTACTGTCACTACTGCTACACTATCTACAGTAACTGCACTGACCCATATGCTGTCTATTTACAGTAATTACACTGACCCATATGCTGTCTATCTACAGTAACTACTGACCCATATGCTGTCTATCTACAGTAACTACTGACCCATATGCTGTCTATCTACAGTAACTACACTGACCCATATGCCGTCTATCTACAGTAACTACTGACCCATATGCTGTCTATCTACAGTAACTACACTGACCCATATGCCGTCTATCTACAGTAACTACTGACCCATATGCTGTCTATCTACAGTAACTACAGTGACCCATATGCCGTCTATCTACAGTAACTACAGTGACCCATATGCCGTCTATCTACAGTAACTACACTGACCCATATGCTGTCTATTTACAGTAATTACACTGACCCATATGCCGTCTATCTACAGTAACTACACTGACCCATATGCTGTCTATCTACAGTAACTACACTGACCCATATGCCGTCTATCTACAGTAACTACACTGACCCATATGCTGTCTAACTACAGTAACTACTGACCCATATGCTGTCTATTTACAGTAACTACTGACCCATATGCTGTCTATCTACAGTAACTACACTGACCCATATGCTGTCTATCTACAGTAACTACACTGACCCATATGCTGTCTATTTACAGTAACTACTGACCCATATGCTGTCTATCTACAGTAACTACACTGACCCATATGCCGTCTATCTACAGTAACTACTGACCCATATGCTGTCTATCTACAGTAACTACACTGACCCATATGCCGTCTATCTACAGTAACTACTGACCCATATGCTGTCTATCTACAGTAACTACAGTGACCCATATGCCGTCTATCTACAGTAACTACAGTGACCCATATGCCGTCTATCTACAGTAACTACACTGACCCATATGCTGTCTATTTACAGTAATTACACTGACCCATATGCCGTCTATCTACAGTAACTACACTGACCCATATGCTGTCTATCTACAGTAACTACACTGACCCATATGCCGTCTATCTACAGTAACTACACTGACCCATATGCTGTCTATCTACAGTAACTACTGACCCATATGCTGTCTATTTACAGTAACTACTGACCCATATGCTGTCTATCTACAGTAACTACACTGACCCATATGCTGTCTATCTACAGTAACTACACTGACCCATATGCTGTCTATTTACAGTAACTACTGACCCATATGCTGTCTATCTACAGTAACTACACTGACCCATATGCTGTCTATCTACAGTAACTACTGACCCATATACTGTCTATTTACAGTAACTACTGACCCATATGCTGTCTATCTACAGTAACTACACTGACCCATATGCTGTCTATCTACAGTAACTACACTGACCCATATGTTGTCTATTTACAGTAACTACAGTGACCCATATGCTGTCTATCTACAGTAACTACTGACCCATATGCTGTCTATTTACAGTAACTACAGTGACCCATATGCTGTCTATCTACAGTAACTACTGACCCATATGCTGTCTATCTACAGTAACTACTGACCCATATGCTGTCTATCTACAGTAACTACACTGACCCATATGCTGTCTATCTAAAGTAACTACACTGACCCATATGCTGTCTATCTACATTAACTACTGACCCATATGCTGTCTATCTACAGTAACTACTGACCCATATGCTGTCTATCTACAGTAACTACTGACCCATATGCTGTCTATCTACAGTAACTACACTGACCCATATGCTGTCTATCTACATTAACTACTGACCCATATGCTGTCTATTCACAGTAACTATACTGACCCATATACTGTCTATCTACAGTAACTACTGACCCATATGCTGTCCATCACTTGGTTTACAGATAATGTGCTATTTGTCATGTTCCTGTGGATCTTCTGTAGCTCAGTTGGTAGAATGAAGCTTGCAACGCCCTGATAGTGAGTTCGAATCCCGGGACCATCCGTGTGTAAACTGTATAACACTTGGAATAAAAGAGTCTGCTAAATGGGACACATTACTATTATAGTACTGTGTGTTCAGCCTGTGCTGCCCTACCAAGCAAAAAAGGCAGAAACTGCTCGTTTGTGTTGAAAATGAGTTAATGTCATTTTATTTTGCTACATTAAACACATACTTAATCATGTGGACAAGTATCCTGCCTCTGTTGTATTGTGTTCAGGAGGAAAATGGAGGGTCATGTTTAGCAGTAACTGGATAAAGTTACTATTTAACCAAGGTGAATAAAATACATTTTCCTCAGTTCCACGCGAACAGCAGTTAATGCCTTTTTGCTTGGTAAGGCAGTATGTGTGTTGATACCGTTCTCTAATTGGCTGACTACGATGGGTACTCCAGGATGACATCTATCACATAGGTTTGCACATTTCCATTTCATTCCCCCGGTTTAGAGTTTTACTAGAGCAGATTTTCTCCTTCGTTTGTCTCATTAAACACATCTGACAAACAAGCTCCCTGGCAGAGAGAGACAGCTCTGTTCTCCTCTCTAACAGACGTCTGACTTTAGGAGACAAACAAGCTCCCTGGCAGAGAGAGACAGCTCTGTTCTCCTCTCTAAAAGACGTCTGACTTCAGGAGACAAACAAGCTCTCTGGCAGAGAGAGACAGCTCTGTTCTCCTCTCTAACAGACGTCTGACATTAGGAGACAAACAAGCTACCTGGCAGAGAGAGACAGCTCTGTTCTCCTCTCTAACAGACGTCTGACATTAGGAGACAAACAAGCTCTCTGGCAGAGAGAGACAGCTCTGTTCTCCTCTCTAACAGACGTCTGACATTAGGAGACAAACAAGCTCTCTGGCAGAGAGAGACAGCTCTGTTCTCCTCTCTAACAGACGTCTGACATTAGGAGACAAACAAGCTCTCTGGCAGAGAAAGACAGATCTGTTCTCCTCTCTAACAGACGTCTGACATTAGGAGACAAACAAGCTCTCTGGCAGAGAGAGACAGCTCTGTTCTCCTCTCTAACAGACGTCTGACATTAGGAGACAAACAAGCTCCCTGGCAGAGAGAGACAGCTCTGTTCTCCTCTCTAAAAGACGTCTGACTTCAGGAGACAAACAAGCTCCCTGGCAGAGAGAGACAGCTCTGTTCTCCTCTCTAACAGACGTCTGACATTAGGAGACAAACAAGCTCCCTGGCAGAGAGAGACAGCTCTGTTCTCCTCTCTAACAGACATCTGACATTAGGAGGCAAACAAGATCCCTGGCAGAGAGAGACAGCTCTGTTCTCCTCTCTAACAGACGTAAGTGTAAGTGTGTGTGTGTGTGTGTCTGCTGTGTGTGTGTGTGTGCTGTGTCTAACCTGATGTTTCTGACTAAAACTAAAGAACATGTTTCTGACCTGATGTTTCTGTCTAAAACTAAAGAACATGTCTGACCTGATGTTTCTGTCTAAAACTAAAGAACATGTCTGACCTGATGTTTCTGTCTAAAACTAAAGAACATGTCTGACCTGATGTTTCTGTCTAAAACTAAAGAACATGTCTGACCTGATGTTTCTGTCTAAAACTAAAGAACATGTCTGACCTGATGTTTCTGTCTAAAACTAAAGAACGTGTCTGACCTGATGTTTCTGTCTAAAACTAAAGAACATGTCTGACCTGATGTTTCTGACCTGATGTTTCTGTCTAAAACTAAAGAACATGACTGACCTGATGTTTCTGACCTGATGTTTCTGACTAAAACTAAAGAACATGTCTGACCTGATGTTTCTGTCTAAAACTAAAGAACATGTCTGACCTGATGTTTCTGACCTGATGTTTCTGACCTGATGTTTCTGACTAAAACTAAAGAACATGTCTGACCTGATGTTTCTGACTAAAACTAAAGAACATGTCTGACCTGATGTTTCTGACTAAAACTAAAGAACGGGTCTGACCTGATGTTTCTGACCTGATGTTTCTGACCTGATGTTTCTGTCTAAAACTAAAGAACATGTCTGACCTGATGTTTCTGACCTGATGTTTCTGTCTAAAACTAAAGAACATGTCTGACCTGATGTCTGTTTCTGTCTAAAACTAAAGAACATGTCTGACCTGATGTCTGTTTCTGTCTAAAACTAAAGAACATGTCTGACCTGATGTCTGTTTCTGTCTAAAACTAAAGAACATGTCTGACCTGATGTTTCTGACCTGATGTTTCTGTCTAAAACTAAAGAACATGTCTAACCTGATGTTTCTGTCTAAAACTAAAGAACATGTCTAACCTGATGTTTCTGACTAAAACTAAAGAACATGTCTGACCTGATGTTTCTGACCTGATGTTTCTGTCTAAAACTAAAGAACATGTCTGACCTGATGTTTCTGTCTAAAACTAAAGAACATGTCTGACCTGATGTTTCTGTCTAAAACTAAAGAACATGTCTGACCTGATGTTTCTGACTAAAACTAAAGAACATGTCTGACCTGATGTTTCTGACCTGATGTATCTGTCTAAAACTAAAGAACATGTCTGACCTGATGTTTCTGTCTAAAACTAAAGAACGTGTCTGACCTGATGTTTCTGACCTGATGTTTCTGACTAAAACTAAAGAACATATCTGACCTGATGTTTCTGTCTAAAACTAAAGAACATGTCTGACCTGATGTTTCTGACCTGATGTTTCTGTCTAAAACTAAAGAACATGTTTTTGACCTGATGTTTCTGTCTAAAACTAAAGAACATGTCTGACCTGATGTTTCTGACCTGATGTTTCTGTCTAAAACTAAAGAACATGTCTAACCTGATGTTTCTGTCTAAAACTAAAGAACATGTCTGACCTGATGTTTCTGACCTGATGTTTCTGTCTAAAACTAAAGAACATGTCTGACCTGATGTTTCTGTCTAAAACTAAAGAACATGTTTGACCTGATGTTTCTGTCTAAAACTAAAGAACATGTCTGAGCTGATGTTTCTGTCTAAAACTAAAGAACATGTCTGACCTGATGTTTCTGACTAAAACTAAAGAACATGTCTGACCTGATGTTTCTGACTAAAACTAAAGAACATGTCTGACCTGATGTTTCTGTCTAAAACTAAAGAACATGTCTGACCTGATGTTTCTGACCTGATGTTTCTGTCTAAAACTAAAGAACATGTCTGACCTGATGTTTCTGTCTAAAACTAAAGAACATGTCTGACCTGATGTTTCTGACTAAAACTAAAGAACATGTCTGACCTGATGTTTCTGTCTAAAACTAAAGAACATGTCTGACCTGATGTTTCTGACTAAAACTAAAGAACATGTCTGACCTGATGTTTCTGTCTAAAACTAAAGAACATGTCTGACCTGTTGTTTCTGACCTGATGTTTCTGTCTAAAACTAAAGAACATGTCTGACCTGATGTTTCTGTCTAAAACTAAAGAACATGTCTAACCTGATGTTTCTGTCTAAAACTAAAGAACATGTCTAACCTGATGTTTCTGTCTAAAACTAAAGAACATGTCTGACCTGATGTTTCTGACTAAAACTAAAGAACATGTCTGACCTGATGTTTCTGACCTGATGTTTCTGTCTAAAACTAAAGAACATGTCTGACCTGATGTTTGTGTCTAAAACTAAAGAACATGTCTGACCTGATGTTTCTGACCTGATGTTTCTGACCTGATGTTTCTGACTAAAACTAAAGAACATGTCTGACCTGATGTTTGTGTCTAAAACTAAAGAACATGTCTGACCTGATGTTTCTGACCTGATGTTTCTGACCTGATGTTTCTGACCTGATGTTTCTGACCTGATGTTTCTGTCTAAAACTAAAGAACATGTCTGACCTGAGGTCAGAAACATGTTCTTTAGTTTTAGACAGAAACATCAGGTCAGATATGTTCTTTAGTTTTAGACAGAAACATCAGGTCAGACATGTTCTTTAGTTTTAGACAGAAACATCAGGTCAGAAACATGTTCTTTAGTTTTAGACAGAAACATCAGGTCAGACATGTTCTTTAGTTTTAGACAGAAACATCAGGTCAGAAACATCAGGTCAGACATGTTCTTTAGTTTTAGACAGAAACATCAGGTCAGAAACATCAGGTCAGAAACATCAGGTTTCTGTCTAAAACTAAAGAACATGTCTGACCTGATGTTTCTGTCTAAAACTAAAGAACATATCTGACCTGATGTTTCTGTCTAAAACTAAAGAACATGTTTCTGACCTGATGTTTCTGTCTAAAACTAAAGAACATGTCTGACCTGATGTTTGTGTCTAAAACTAAAGAACATGTCTGACCTGATGTTTCTGACCTGATGTTTCTGTCTAAAACTAAAGAACATGTCTGACCTGATGTTTCTGACCTGATGTTTCTGACTAAAACTAAAGAACGGGTCTGACCTGATGTTTCTGTCTAAAACTAAAGAACATGTCTGACCTGATGTTTCTGACCTGATGTTTCTGACTAAAACTAAAGAACATGTCTGACCTGATGTTTCTGTCTAAAACTAAAGAACATGTCTGACCTGATGTTTCTGACCTGATGTTTCTGACCTGATGTTTCTGACCTGATGTTTCTGACCTGATGTTTCTGACCTGATGTTTCTGACCTGATGTTTCTGTCTAAAACTAAAGAACATGTCTGATCTGATGTTTCTGTCTAAAACTAAAGAACATGTCTGACCTGATGTTTCTGACCTGATGTTTCTGACCTGATGTTTCTGACCTGATGTTTCTGTCTAAAACTAAAGAACATGTCTGACCTGATGTTTCTGACCTGATGTTTCTGTCTAAAACTAAAGAACACGTCTGACCTGATGTCTGTTTCTGTCTAAAACTAACGAACGTGTCTGACCTGATGTTTCTGACTAAATATACTGTGTCTTCAACAAGAGGAGATCTTTGAAAATAGTCAGCAAGACTTGAACCCTACTTGTTGTAGGGTACACCTCCTCTAAAAGGAAGTGTAGCATCCCTGTTAATCAATCAATCGATTGTTGTACATGTCGTCTAAAAATTAGTTTACTATTCCTATTAAATTCCCGGCCTGTTCCTCCTCAACTTCCTCATTCTGAAAGTGAACGTGTCTTTCAGTGAATTACCCAGCAGCAGACACCGGTGACATCTTCTGACCCCAATAAACCACACGCACAACAGGAAACCGCCACAGTATTGACGGCTATTCATCAACCACTCAGATGACTAAATCATGTCAAAGTCAAACAGAGGGAAAGTCAACAGCGGCACATTGCAGAACTCTAATTGGAGGGAAAAGAGAAACTTCCCCCCCAACCTGTCAACTCAAAAGAACAGTGTTTTCTGAAGGTACATTGTCAAAGAGGTTACGACTCCACAGAGATCCCAGGAGGAGGAGAGCATGTCACAGCTCTAAAAATAAAAGGACGCTAAATGTGTGTGTGTGAGCGCGAGTGTGCATGCCGAGGTAGACATCTACTCTGTATGAGTCACCTAGACTAGGGAACGAGGTAGACATCTACTCTGTATGAGTCACCTAGACTAGGGAACGAGGTAGACATCTACTCTGTATGAGTCCCCTAGCCTAGGGAACGAGGTAGACATCTACTCTGTATGAGTCACCTAGACTAGGGAACGAGGTAGACATCTACTCTGTATGAGTCACCTAGACTAAGGAACGAGGTAGACATATACTCTGTATGAGTCCCCTAGCCTAGGGAATGAGGTAGACATCTACTCTGTATGAGTCCCCTAGCCTAGGGAACGAGGTAGACATCTACTCTGTATGGCTAACCTAGGGAACGAGGTAGACATCTACTCTGGTGAGTCACCTAGACTAGGGAACGAGGTAGACATCTACTCTGTATGAGTCCCCTAGCCTAGGGAACGAGGTAGACATCTACTCTGTATGAGTCACCTAGACTAGGGAACGAGGTAGACATCTACTCTGTATGAGTCACCTAGACTAGGGAACGAGGTAGACATCTACTCTGTATGAGTCCCCTAGCCTAGGGAACGAGGTAGACATCTACTCTGTATGAGTCCCCTAGACTAGGGAACGAGGTAGACATCTACTCTGTATGAGTCACCTAGACTAGGGAACGAGGTAGACATCTACTCTGTATGAGTCACCTAGACTAGGGAACGAGGTAGACATCTACTCTGTATGAGTCACCTAGACTAGGGAACGAGGTAGACATCTACTCTGTATGAGTCACCTAGACTAGGGAACGAGGTAAACATCTACTCTGTATGAGTCACCTAGACTAGGGAACAAGGTAGACATCTACTCTGTATGAGTCCCCTAGCCTAGGGAACAAGGTAGACATCTACTCTGTATGAGTCACCTAGACTAGGGAACGAGGTAAACATCTACTCTGTATGAGTCACCTAGACTAGGGAACGAGGTAGACATCTACTCTGTATGGGTCACCTAGGGAACGAGGTAGACATCTACTCTGTATGGGTCACCTAGGGAACAAGGTAGACATCTACTCTGTATGGGTCACCTAGGGAACGAGGTAGACATCTACTTTCTTCTAGAGGAGACTGTTCACAGTCAAGTGCTCAGCAAGAAATGGTAAAACACAACAATCACCTATTTTGATATAGAAGAAAACACACCAATTAAAATAAAGAGTGTGTGTGTGTGTGTGTGTGTGTGTGTGTGTGTGTGTGTGTGTGTGTGTGTGTGTGTGTGTGTGTGTGTGTGTGTGTGTGTGTGTGTGTTGAGCGAATATAGCTTTTTGAGGGTTGGTTCGGTTTCGGCTCGATTACAAAATAATTATCACGGATATCGGGTTTCAATGTTTATCTTGTTTTATACATTAAATGCACTATGCACTATGTGGGTTGAATGCTTTAACAACACAGAATAAAACAATGAATTAAAAATCCCATGATGGTTGTGTCTGTCCATTACTGCTTATCATCTATTAACCATCATTTTATGCACGTTACTTTAGTAAAAACAAAAAATATATATTTGGTGACTATTATTTAATTCCAAGTCACCATCTCATATAGGACCTGCTGTCTAAGCTCTCTGACATAATCACTATTTAACTAGTTAACTATTTAACTATTTAACTACTTTAGTAAAAACAAAAATATATATTTGGTGACTATTATTTAATTCCAAGTCACCATCTCATATAGGACCTGCTGTCTAAGCTCTCTGACATAATCACTATTTAACTAGTTAACTATTTAACTATTTAACTACTTTAGTAAAAACAAAAATATATATTTGGTGACTATTATTTAATTCCAAGTCACCATCTCATATAGGACCTGCTGTCTAAGCTCTCTGACATAATCACTATTTAACTAGTTAACTATTTAACTACTTTAGTAAAAACAAAAATATATATTTGGTGACTATTATTTAATTCCAAGTCACCATCTCATATAGGACCTGCTGTCTAAGCTCTCTGACACTATCACTATTTAACTAGTTCTTCAAAATGAATAAGGCATTTAATTAATACCAACTATCAATCATAGATCAAGTGCTTGCTATCCTTCTGGATGGCGTGTTCTCTGAGCCTCCGTGTCTCTGCACAGACCAGACTAGTTTCACCTTTTCACTCGTGAGTTACAGTTGTTTTTTGTGATGTCAGAATGCACTCACGGTTCCAAAATGTGATTGTTATGGAACAGGACAGTTATGCCGTGTTCAAGTCAACTGGGAACTCGGAAAAATAAGAGGTCAAATCATTACGTCAGTGATCTTTAAATTCGGAAAGTCAGAGCTCTAGAAAGAGGACAGAGTTCCCGAGTTGGAATTCCGAGTTGGATGACCGATCATAACGATTTTTCCCAGTTGGAGCAAAAAAAATGTCCCCCCCCCCCCCCCCCCCCAGAGTTACCAGTTGTTTTGAATGCACTGAAGTCGAAGATTTCCAATTTATGCTTGAGGCTTTACTGAGCCGGACAAACTTCTCTCTGTGATGAGAGTCCAAGCACCCCCCCAGTGTTTCCCCAGATAAAGTACTCGCCCACATTGCCTTCATTGTTGTTTTCCTTACAAATGATAATAACTTTGGACGTGTGTGTTCCTATCAAACTACGTTCCTTATTACATGCTCACTATAGTTTCTGTACATGGTGTTGTCATTTCTAGCAGTGTGACGCCATGTTTGTTGACATCATACAACGCATTCTGGTTGTCACGTAAATGTCTGTCAGACCAAAGACGTTTTAACAAAACGAGATGAAGGGATGGTTCCCTCGACTGACTGAGAATGTAACTATCGTTACTCAGGGTTGCCAGTTCAGACCGCAGCCCCTTTTCAAGGGGTTTTATGTAGCTTATAATCTTTTCCTGTGTTTGTCCCCAATTTAATGATAAATCCCCCATCATAGTAATATTTCCTGCATCGTATCCCCCCACGATACCTTCCCCCATTTCTACCCTCCATGGACTTGAAATCCCCAACAAATGAAATTAAATCTGGCAACCCTGTTTATCTTTGGCGCTACGGTTAGGCTAGGCTGTAGGCTTTGTAATTTGTGGTGATGATCTGTGAGGGGAAAACATTATACTTGCTTTGTGATTTGACAGAAAACTGTAAAGGACTTGTAAAGTCATGTGTTCCAGTTCCTGTATACACCCACTGTAATAATCGAAGATTTGAAATATGATGAAAAGCGGCCAAACTACACATTTTTTTCTTTGACTTTGTTTATTTGCGTCTTATAGTGAATGGCATTCTGGGATTAGGGAGTTTTCGGTTGTCAAACATAAACCAACATGGCCGCCATCATAAAGAGCTGCTGTTAGCTTAGCTGACACGCATGTCTTTTTTCTAAACAATGTCACATTTCTCCCATCTACTCACCAGAGATGTCGTACATTGTAAACAAGTCTAACTGTTAGGTCACCAATTTATGTTTGTTGTTGTTGTTGTTGTTGTTGTCATCCTGTTATTTAGACTGGTTTAATGGAATGAGTTGGGCTGTGGATGTGTTCCGTTTGATGCTTGCATGACGAAGTTCACATTTATCTTTTACAACCTGTTATTTAGACTGGGTGAATTATATTTATATTTAATAATTTATCTTTTACGATAAAAAGTGGAATTGAAAAAACAGAAACTACAACTACCTACTACACGGCACAGTTCAGGACTGATCTGATTTATCTCTACAGAAACTACAACACCCTACTACACGGCACAGTTCAGGACTGATCTGATTTATCTCCACAGAAACTACAACTCCCTACTACACGGCACAGTTCAGGACTGATCTGATTTATCTCTACAGAAACTACAACACCTTACTACATGGCACAGTTCAGAATTTATCTGATTTATCTCTACAGAAACTACAACTCCCTACTACACGGCACAGTTCAGGATTGATCTGATTTATTTCTACAGAAACTACAACTCCCTACTACACGGCACAGTTCAGGATTGATCTGATTTATCTCTACAGAAACTACAACTCCCTACTACACGGCACAGTTCAGGATTGATCTGATTTATCTCTACAGAAACTACAACTCCCTACTACACGGCACAGTTCAGGATTGATCTGATTTATCTCTACAGAAACTACAACTCCCTACTACACGGCACAGTTCAGAACTGATCTGATTTATCTCTACAGAAACTACAACACCCTACTACACGGCACAGTTCAGGACTGATCTGATTTATCTCTACAGAAACTACACATCAAGCTCACAGAAAACAAAACCAAATGGAATTCAAATCATTTAACCGATATTTCATTTCATCGCTGAGCACTAGTGGGTGTGGGTGTGGGTGTGGGTGTGTGTGTGTGTGTGTGTGTGTGTGTGTGTGTGTGTGTGTGTGGGTGTGGGTGTGTGTGTGTGCGTCATAGCCTGCTGCATTTCTAGTACACAACCAATTAGTGAACAACCACTACTAATACACTAAAGCAGGCATGGAGCATTCTGTGTATCACTAGCTGAAATAACAAATGGTGCAAATGGTGCGTGTGTGATTCCCTGAAATAACAAAACGCCCTTTTGTGTTTCCCTATAGATCGATACAACATTCCTGACACCAGGTTTATATTTGGACAGTTAAAAACCGGAAGATTAGAGCTTGTTTCATTCCCCACGGACATAACAATATTCCCAGGAACAAAGTTAGTGTGAAAGAGAACAGGAGAGGGAGAGAGAAGGAAGAGAGGGTGGGGAGGGGGGGGTTATTGATCTCAGAGGCTGTGCTACAATGAGCTGATTAAAGCTCTGCCGTGTGTGTCGGTGTGTAAACACTCCCTCCAGGCTTTCTGAGGGTGCAGAGCAGGCAGAAGAACCCTGCTGTTATTTTACTCACCGATTTCATTACAAACTAGAACTTTGGAAAATAATGTTTTAAAACTGTAGAATGTTTTAGAACTGTAGAATGTTTTAATACTGTAGAATGTTTTAGAACTGTAGAATGCTTTAATACTGTAGAATGTTTTAGAACTGTAGAATGCTTTAATACTGTAGAATGCTTTAGAACTGTAGAATGCTTTAATACTGTAGAATGTTTTAATACTGTAGAATGTTTTAATACTGTAGAATGTTTTAGAACTGTAGAATGCTTTAATACTGTAGAATGCTTTAGAACTGTAGAATGCTTTAATACTGTAGAATGCTTTAATACTGTAGAATGTTTTAGAACTGTAGAATGCTTTAATACTGTAGAATGTTTTAAAACTGTAGAATGCTTTAATACTGTAGAATGTTTTAGAACTGTAGAATGTTTTAAAACTGTAGAATGCTTTAATACTGTAGAATGTTTTAGAACTGTAGAATGTTTTAATACTGTAGAATGTTTTAAAACTGTAGAATGCTTTAATACTGTAGAATGTTTTAGAACTGTAGAATGCTTTAATACTGTAGAATGTTTTAGAACTGTAGAATGCTTTAATACTGTAGAATGTTTTAGAACTGTAGAATGTTTTAGAACTGTAGAATGTTTTAGAACTGTAGAATGTTTTAGAACTGTAGAATGCTTTAATACTGTAGAATGTTTTAGAACTGTAGAATGTTTTAGAACTGTAGAATGTTTTAATACTGTAGAATGCTTTAATACTGTAGAATGTTTTAGAACTGTAGAATGTTTTAGAACTGTAGAATGTTTTAGAACTGTAGAATGTTTTAGAACTGTAGAATGTTTTAGAACTGTAGAATGCTTTAGAACTGTAGAATGCTTTAAAACTGTAGAATGCTTTAATACTGTAGAATGTTTTAGAACTGTAGAATGCTTTAATACTGTAGAATGTTTTAAAACTGTAGAATGCTTTAATACTGTAGAATGTTTTAGAACTGTAGAATGCTTTAATACTGTAGAATGTTTTAGAACTGTAGAATGTTTTAATACTGTAGAATGTTTTAGAACTGTAGAATGCTTTAATACTGTAGAATGTTTTAAAACTGTATAATGCTTTAATACTGTAGAATGTTTTAGAACTGTAGAATGCTTTAGAACTGTAGAATGTTTTAGAACTGTATAATGCTTTAATACTGTAGAATGTTTTAGAACTGTAGAATGCTTTAATACTGTAGAATGTTTTAGAACTGTAGAATGCTTTAATACTGTAGAATGTTTTAGAACTGTATAATGCTTTAATACTGTAGAATGTTTTAGAACTGTAGAATGCTTTAATACTGTAGAATGTTTTAGAACTGTAGAATGCTTTAATACTGTATAATGTTTTAGAACTGTAGAATGCTTTAATACTGTAGAATGTTTTAGAACTGTAGAATGCTTTAATACTGTAGAATGCTTTAGAACTGTAGAATGCTTTAATACTGTAGAATGTTTTAAAACTGTATAATGCTTTAATACTGTAGAATGTTTTAGAACTGTAGAATGTTTTAGAACTGTAGAATGCTTTAATACTGTAGAATGTTTTAAAACTGTAGAATGCTTTAATACTGTAGAATGTTTTAGAACTGTAGAATGCTTTAGAACTGTAGAATGTTTTAGAACTGTAGAATGTTTTAGAACTGTAGAATGTTTTAATACTGTAGAATGTTTTAGAACTGTAGAATGCTTTAGAACTGTAGAATGTTTTAGAACTGTAGAATGCTTTAATACTGTAGAATGTTTTAAAACTGTAGAATGTTTTAGAACTGTAGAACGCTTTAGAACTGTAGAATGCTTTAGAACTGTAGAACGCTTTAGAACTGTAGAATGCTTCAGAACTGTAGAATGCTTTAAAACTGTAGAATGCTTCTCCCTGGAACTTTAACAAACACAGGTTCTGTGCTGTGTTCCGTTAGCATCACCTGGGAGGGGATTCATTTAGTTTATGAGGTGTGTCCTCATTACCTACTGCACATGCAGCAGCTACTCTTGCTGCGGTACAAACACATGACAAAGTACAGAACAGTTATGGACAAGAGCAACATAATATATTACATAAAATTTGAAATTAAAAATAAAAATACAAGGTACAGGGCCTTCGGAATCTATTCAGATCCCTTTACTGTTTTCCACATTTTGTTACATTACAGCATTATTCTAAAATTGATTAAATTGTTATTTTCCCTCATCAATCTACACACAATACCCCATAAAAACAAAGCAAAACAAATGTACATTTTTACTCATTGATAAAAAATACAAAAATGAAATATCATTCAGACCCTTTACTACGGACTTTGTTGTATCACCCTTGGTAGTGATTACAGCCTAGAGTCTTCTTGGGTATGACGCTACAAGCTTGGCACACCTGTATTTGGGGAGCTTCTCCCATTCTTCTCTGCAGATCCTCTCAAGCTCCGTCAGGTTGGATGGGGAGCATTGCTGCACAACTATTTTCAGGTCTCTTCAGAGATGTTTGATAGGGTTCAAGTCTGGGCTCTGGCTGGGTCACTCAAGGACATTCAGAGACTTCTCTCGAAGCCACTCCTGCGTTGACTTGGCAGTGTGCTTAGGTCCGTTGTCCTGTTGGAAAGTGAACCTTCGCCCCAGTCTGAGGTCCTGAGCGCTCTGGAGCAGGTTGTCATCAAGGATCTCTCTGTACTTTGCTCCGTTAATTTTCCCTCGATTCTGACTATTCTCCCTGCCGCTGAAAAACATCCCCACAGCATGATGCTACCACCACCATGTTTCACTGTAGGGATGGTACCAGGTTTCCTCCAGACGTGACGCTTGACATTCAGGCCAAAGACTTCAATCTTGGTTTCATCAGACCAGAGAATCTTGTTTCTCATGGTCTGAGAGTCTTTAGGTGCCTTTTGGCCAATTGCAAGCAGGCTGTCGTGCCTTTTACTGAGGAGTGGCTTCCATTTGGCCACTCTACCATAAAGGCCTGATTGGTTGGGGGCTGCAGAGATGGTTGTCCTCCTGGAAGGTTCTCCCATCTCCACAGAGGAACTCTAGAGCTCTGTCAGAGTGACCATCAGGTTCTTGGTCACCTCCCTGACCAAGGCCCTTCTCCCCCGATTGCTCAGTTTGGCCAGGCGACCAGCTCTAGGAAGAGTCTTGGTGGTTCCAAACTTCTTCCATTTAAGAATGATGGAGGCCACTGTGTTCTTGGGGACCTTCAATGCTGCAGAAATGTTTTGGTACCCTTCCCCAGATCTGTGCCTCGACACAATCCTGTCTCTGAGCTCTACGGACAATTCCTTCAACCTCGTGGCTTGTTTTTTGCTCTGACATTTACTGTCAACTTCGGGACCTTATATAGACAGGTGTATGGCTTTTCAAATCATGTCCAATCAATTGAATTTACCCCAGGTGGACTCCAATCAAGTTGTAGAAACATCTCAAGGATGATACAGTGCCTTGCGAAAGTATTCGGCCCCCTTGAACTTTGCGACCTTTTGCCACATTTCAGGCTTCAAACATAAAGATATAAAACTGTATTTTTTTGTGAAGAATCAACAACAAGTGGGACACAATCATGAAGTGGAACAACATTTATTGGATATTTCTATCTTTTTTAACAAATCAAATACTAAAAAACTGGGCGTGCAAAATTATTCACTGTTGACGTTGAGACTGGACAGAGGAACTCTGCCTAGAAGGCCAGCATCCCGGAGTCGCCTCTTCACTGTTGACGTTGAGACTGGTGTTTTGCGGGTACTATTTCATGAAGCTGCCAATTGAGGACTTGTGAGGTGTCTGTTTCTCAAACTAGACACTCTAATGTGCTTGTCCTCTTGCTCAGTTGTGCACCGGGGCCTCCAACTCAGCCAGTTTGTGTTGTTCTTTGAAGGGAGTAGTACAGAACATTGTACAAGATCTTCAGTTTCTTGGCAATTTTTCGCATGGAATAGCCTTCATTTCTCAGAACAAGAATAAACTGACGAGTTTCAGAAGAAAGATCTTTGTTTCTGGCCAGTATGAGCCTGTAATCGAACCCACAAATGCTGATGCTCCAGATACTCAACTAGTCTAAAGAAGGCCAGTTTTATTGCTTCTTTAATCAGAAGAACAGTTTTCAGCTGTGCTAACATAATTGCAAAATGGTTTTCTAATGATCAATTAGCCTTTTAAAATGATAAACTTGGATTAGCTAACACAACCTTGCCATTGGAACACAAGAGTGATGGTTGCTAATAATGGGTCTCTGTACGCCTATGTAGATATTCCATTCAGCTACAATAGTAATTTACAACATTGACAATGTCTACACTGTATTTCTTATCAATTTGATGTTATTTTAATGGACAAAAAATGTGCTTTTCTTTCAAAAACAAGGACATTTCTAAGTGACCTTGAAGTTTTTAACGGTAGAGTCAGTCTAACCTGCCATGCGATGAGGTCTTTCAGTGTGTGTGTGTGTCAGTCTAACCTGCCATGCGATGAGGTCTTTCAGTGTTTGTGTGTCAGTCTAACCTGCCATGCGATGAGGTCTTTCAGTGTGTGTGTGTCAGTTTAACCTGCCATGTGATGAGGTCTTTCAGTGTGTGTGTGTGTGTGTGTGTGTGTGTCAGTCTAACCTGCCATGCGATGAGGTCTTTCAGTGTGTGTGTGTCAGTCTAACCTGCCATGTGATGAGGTCTTTCAGTGTGTGTGTGTGTGTGTGTGTGTGTGTCAGTCTAACCTGCCATGCGATGAGGTCTTTCAGTGTGTGTGTGTCAGTCTAACCTGCCATGTGATGAGGTCTTTCAGTGTGTGTGTGTCAGTCTAACCTGCCATGCGATGAGGTTTTTCAGTGTGTGTGTGTGTGTGTGTGTGTGTGTGTGTGTGTGTGTGTGTGTGTGTGTGTCAGTCTAACCTGCCATGTGATGAGGTCTTTCAGTGTGTGTGTGTGTCAGTCTAACCTGCCATGCGATGAGGTCTTTCAGTGTGTGTGTGTGTGTGTGTGTGTGTGTGTGTGTGTGTGTGTGTGTGTGTGTGTGTGTGTCAGTCTAACCTGCCATGCGATGAGGTCTTTCAGTGTGTGTGTGTGTGTGTCAGTCTAACCTGCCATGCGATGAGGTCTTTCAGTGTGTGTGTCAGTCTAACCTGCCATGTGATGAGGTCTTTCAGTGTGTGTGTGTCAGTCTAACCTGCCATGCGATGAGGTCTTTCAGTGTGTGTGTGTGTGTGTGTGTGTCAGTCTAACCTGCCATGCGATGAGGTCTTTCAGTGTGTGTGTGTCAGTCTAACCTGCCATGCGATGAGGTCTTTCAGTGTGTGTGTGTGGGTGTGTGTGTGTGTGTGTGTGTGTGTGTGTGTGTCAGTCTAACCTGCCATGCGATGATGTCTTTCAGTGTGTGTGTGTGTGTGTGTGTGTCAGTCTAACCTGCCATGTGATGAGGTCTTTCAGTGTGTGTGTGTGTCAGTCTAACCTGCCATGCGATGAGGTCTTTCAGTGTGTGTGTGTGTGTGTCAGTCTAACCTGCCATGTGATGAGGTCTTTCAGTGTGTGTGTGTGTGTCAGTCTAACCTCCCATGCGATGAGGTCTTTCAGTGTGTGTGTGTGTGTGTCAGTCTAACCTGCCATGTGATGAGGTCTTTCAGTGTGTGTGTGTGTGTGTGTGTGTGTCAGTCTAACCTGCCATGCTATCAGGTCTTTCAGTTTGTCCAGTTTCTCCTGGTCCTCAGGGTGATCCCCCTGATACTTCTCTGTGAAGAATGCCTGGAGAGAGGAGAGGAGAGGGAAGAGAAGAGGAGAGGGGAGGGAAGAGAAGAGGAGGGGAGAGAAGAGAGGCGAGAGGAGAGGAGAGAGGCGAGAGGGGAGGAGAGGAGAGGAGAGGGGCGAGAGGGGAAGAGAGGAGAGGAGAGGAGAGAGGGGTGGAGAGGAGAGAAGAGAGAAGGGGAGAGGAGAGGAGAGGGGAGGGGAGGAGAGGAGAGGGGAGATGGAAGATGAGGAGAGAGGAGAGGAGAGGAGTGGATAGGAGAGGAGAGGAGAGAGAGAGGAAAGTGGATAGGAGAGGATAGGAGAGAGGAGATGGGGGAGGAGGAGAGGGGGGAGGAGGAGAGGGGGGAGGAGGAGAGAGGAGAGAAGAGGATAGAGGAGAGGTGAGAAGAGGAGAGAGGAGAGGTGAGAGAGGAGAGGGAAGCGGGGAGAGAAGAGAGAGAGGAAAGTGGATAGGAGAGGAGAGAGGGTGGAGAGAGGAGAGGAGAGAAGAGGAGAGAGGAGTGGAGAGAGATGGGAGAGGGGAGAGAGGATGGAGAGAGGAGAGGACAGAAGAGGAGAGACAAGTGGAGAGAGAGGGGAGAGGAGAGAAGAGGAGAGGGAGGAGAGGAGAGAGGGTGAAGAGGGGAGAGAGAGGAGAGGAGAGAAGACGTCAGAACTCATTACAGAAACAATCTTTTGTCTTCTGTATGAAGGTTGTATCTTTCTACATGGGGAAGACGTTCCAAACCACTATGGTCAGATAGTTCAACCAAACCACTATGGTCAGATAGTTCAACCAAACCACTATGGTCAGATAGTTCAACCAAACCACTATGGTCAGATAGTTCAACCAAACCACTATGGTCAGATAGTTCAACCAAACCACTATGGTCAGATAGTTCAACCAAACCACTATGGTCAGATAGTTCAACCAAACCACTATGGTCAGATAGTTCAACCAAACCACTATGGTCAGATAGTTCAACCAAACCACTATGGTCAGATAGTTCAACCAAACCACTATGGTCAGATAGTTCAACCAAACCACTATGGTCAGATGGTTCAACCAAACCACTATGGTCAGATGGTTCAACCAAACCACTATGGTCAGATAGTTCAACCAAACCACTATGGTCAGATAGTTCAACCAAACCACTATGGTCAGATAGTTCAACCAAACCACTATGGTCAGATAGTTCAACCAAACCACTATGGTCAGATAGTTCAACCAAACCACTATGGTCAGATAGTTCAACCAAACCACTATGGTCAGATAGTTCAACCAAACCACGGTTATGTTTGGTCCACAATAAATAACTAAAGCTGTATACATTAGCTAAGTAAGGTAGACACACACACACACACACACACACACACACACACACACACACACACACACACACACACACAGTACCTTCTCGTAGTTGGTGAAACCGCCCATGACAGCGGGGTCCACGATGCCGTTGAGCAGCATGGAGAGGGGGTTGATGGGAAGGTTGGAGTCGTTCAGGTGACGCTGCACCATGTTGCTGATCTTCTCATTGGTCAGTTGCATCGTCTCCATGGCATTCTCCAATGGGCTGATCTCCTCCTGAACACAGGAAGCAGGAAGTAAAAGAAGGTTATACGTTCTGATTGATTTCCGGTTGAGGTCCATCTGTGAGTGAGAGACATTTAAACACCAATCTACAGTCTAACTACAGGGACGTTATAGGGAACGGCTGGCTACCTGAGGGGTTCTGATTGTCTGAATCTCTGGGACAGACGAGTGACGACAACGGCAGAACATGTGTGGATTGTCGTGAGTAAATTACAGTTTATAGATTTTTTTTCCCCCCCAACCTAAATTTAGAAGGATCTGTGTGACTGCCTGGCAGGGTGACAAATCTCCAATCTGCGGTGAAACCCGAGCCTGGCTAGCCTCTTTAAGACCGGCATCAGATGGAAGGATTTACAGAGACTATGGAATCTATTCATTCTGGATTGCTGACGTGGGAACATTGACTTTACATGTCAGTCACGATGTAACACTGAACCGTTCAGGACCTGCCCTGTTCACACCTCATCTGGGTGACTATATACCGTGGGTTCAGGACCTGCCCTGTTCACACCTCATCTGGGTGACTATAAACCGTGGGTTCAGGACCTGCCCTGTTCACACCTCATCTGGGTGACTATATACCGTGGGTTCAGGACCTGCCCTGTTCACACCTCATCTGGGTGACTATATACTGTGGGTTCAGGACCTGCCCTGTTCACACCTCATCTGGGTGATTATATACCGTGGGTTCAGGACCTGCCCTGTTCACGCCTCATCTGGGTGACTATATACCACGGGTTCAGGACCTGCCCTGTTCACACCTCATCTGGGTGACTATATACCACGGGTTCAGGACCTGCCCTGTTCACACCTCATCTGGGTGACTATATACCACGGGTTCAGGACCTGCCCTGTTCACGCCTCATCTGGGTGACTATATACCACGGGTTCAGGACCTGCCCTGTTCACACCTCATCTGGGTGACTATATACCACGGGTTCAGGACCTGCCCTGTTCACGCCTCATCTGGGTGACTATATACCACGGGTTCAGGACCTGCCCTGTTCACACCTCATCTGGGTGACTATAAACCGTGGGTTCAGGACCTGCCCTGTTCACGCCTCATCTGGGTGACTATATACCACGGGTTCAGGACCTGCCCTGTTCACACCTCATCTGGGTGACTATAAACCGTGGGTTCAGGACCTGCCCTGTTCACGCCTCATCTGGGTGACTATATACTGTGGGTTCAGGACCTGCCCTGTTCACACCTCATCTGGGTGACTATATACTGTGGGTTCAGGACCTGCCCTGTTCACACCTCATCTGGGTGACTATATACTGTGGGTTCAGGACCTGCCCTGTTCACACCTCATCTGGGTGACTATATACTGCGGGTTCAGGACCTGCCCTGTTCACACCTCATCTGGGTGACTATATACTGTGGGTTCAGGACCTGCCCTGTTCACGCCTCATCTGGGTGACTATTTACTGTTGGTTCAGGACCTGCCCTGTTCACACCTCATCTGGGTGACTATAAACCGTGGGTTCAGGACCTGCCCTGTTCACACCTCATCTGGGTGACTATATACCGTGGGTTCAGGACCTGCCCTGTTCACACCTCATCTGGGTGACTATATACCGTGGGTTCAGGACCTGCCCTGTTCACACCTCATCTGGGTGACTATAAACCGTGGGTTCAGGACCTGCCCTGTTCACGCCTCATCTGGGTGACTATATACTGTGGGTTCAGGACCTGCCCTGTTCACACCTCATCTGGGTGACTATATACTGTGGGTTCAGGACCTGCCCTGTTTCCAACTCATCTGGGTGACTATATACCGTGGGTTCAGGACCTGCCCTGTTTCCACCTCATCTGGGTGATTATATATCGTGGGTTCAGGACCTGCCCTGTTCCCGCCTCATCTGGGTGACTATATACCGTGGGTTCAGGACCTGCCCTGTTTCCACCTCATCTGGGTGATTATATATCGTGGGTTCAGGACCTGCCCTGTTCCCGCCTCATCTGGGTGATTATATATCGTGGGTTCAGGAGCTGCCCTGTTCCCGCCTCATCTGGGTGATTATATACCGTGGGTTCAGGACCTGCCCTGTTTCCAACTCATCTGGGTGACTATAAACCGTGGGTTCAGGACCTGCCCTGTTCCCACCTCATCTGGGTGACTATATACCGTGGGTTCAGGACCTGCCCTGTTCACACCTCATCTGGGTGACTATATACCGTGGGTTCAGGACCTGCCCTGTTCACGCCTCATCTGGGTGACTATATACCGTGGGTTCAGGACCTGCCCTGTTCACACCTCATCTGGGTGACTATAAACCGTGGGTTCAGGACCTGCCCTGTTCACGCCTCATCTGGGTGACTATATACCGTGGGTTCAGGACCTGCCCTGTTCACACCTCATCTGGGTGACTATAAACCGTGGGTTCAGGACCTGCCCTGTTCACGCCTCATCTGGGTGACTATATACTGTGGGTTCAGGACCTGCCCTGTTCACACCTCATCTGGGTGACTATAAACCGTGGGTTCAGGACCTGCCCTGTTCACACCTCATCTGGGTGACTATATACTGTGGGTTCAGGACCTGCCCTGTTCACACCTCATCTGGGTGACTATATACTGTGGGTTCAGGACCTGCCCTGTTTCCAACTCATCTGGGTGACTATATACCGTGGGTTCAGGACCTGCCCTGTTTCCACCTCATCTGGGTGATTATATATCGTGGGTTCAGGACCTACCCTGTTCACGCCTCATCTGGGTGACTATATACCGTGGGTTCAGGACCTGCCCTGTTCCCGCCTCATCTGGGTGATTATATACCGTGGGTTCAGGACCTGCCCTGTTCACGCCTCATCTGGTGACTATATACCGTGGGTTCAGGACCTGCCCTGTTCACACCTCATCTGGGTGACTATATACTGTGGGTTCAGGACCTACCCTGTTCACACCTCATCTGGGTGACTATAAACCGTGGGTTCAGGACCTGCCCTGTTCACGCCTCATCTGGGTGCCTATAAACCGTGGGTTCAGGACCTGCCCTGTTCCCACCTCATCTGGGTAACTATATACCGTGGGTTCAGGACCTGCCCTGTTCACACCTCATCTGGGTGACTATATACTGTGGGTTCAGGACCTGCCCTGTTCACGCCTCATCTGGGTAACTATATACCGTGGGTTCAGGACCTGCCCTGTTCACACCTCATCTGGGTGACTATATACCGTGGGTTCAGGACCTGCCCTGTTCACGCCTCATCTGGGTGACTATAAACCGTGGGTTCAGGACCTGCCCTGTTCCCACCTCATCTGGGTAACTATATACCGTGGGTTCAGGACCTGCCCTGTTCACACCTCATCTGGGTGACTATATACCGTGGGTTCAGGACCTGCCCTGTTCACGCCTCATCTGGGTGACTATAAACCGTGGGTTCAGGACCTGCCCTGTTCCCACCTCATCTGGGTAACTATAAACCGTGGGTTCAGGACCTGCCCTGTTCACACCTCATCTGGGTGACTATAAACCGTGGGTTCAGGACCTGCCCTGTTCCCACCTCATCTGGGTGACTATATACCGTGGGTTCAGGACCTGCCCTGTTCCCACCTCATCTGGGTAACTATATACCGTGGGTTCAGGACCTGCCCTGTTCACACCTCATCTGGGTGACTATATACCGTGGGTTCAGGACCTGCCCTGTTTCCAACTCATCTGGGTGACTATAAACCGTGGGTTCAGGACCTGCCCTGTTCACGCCTCATCTGGGTGACTATAAACCGTGGGTTCAGGACCTGCCCTGTTCACGCCTCATCTGGGTGACTATAAACCGTGGGTTCAGGACCTGCCCTGTTCACACCTCATCTGGTGACTATATACCGTGGGTTCAGGACCTGCCCTGTTCACACCTCATCTGGGTGACTATAAACCGTGGGTTCAGGACCTGCCCTGTTCCCACCTCATCTGGGTGACTATATACTGTGGGTTCAGGACCTGCCCTGTTCACGCCTCATCTGGGTGACTATAAACCGTGGGTTCAGGACCTGCCCTGTTCCCACCTCATCTGGGTGACTATATACCGTGGGTTCAGGACCTGCCCTGTTCACGCCTCATCTGGGTGACTATAAACCGTGGGTTCAGGACCTGCCCTGTTCACGCCTCATCTGGGTGACTATATACCGTGGGTTCAGGACCTGCCCTGTTCACACCTCATCTGGGTGACTATATACTGTGGGTTCAGGACCTGCCCTGTTCACGCCTCATCTGGGTGACTATAAACCGTGGGTTCAGGACCTGCCCTGTTCACGCCTCATCTGGGTGACTATATACCGTGGGTTCAGGACCTGCCCTGTTCACACCTCATCTGGGTGACTATAAACCGTGGGTTCAGGACCTGCCCTGTTCACGCCTCATCTGGGTGACTATATACCGTGGGTTCAGGACCTGCCCTGTTCCCACCTCATCTGGGTGACTATAAACCGTGGGTTCAGGACCTGCCCTGTTCACGCCTCATCTGGGTGACTATATACCGTGGGTTCAGGACCTGCCCTGTTCACGCCTCATCTGGGTGACTATATACTGTGGGTTCAGGACCTGCCCTGTTCCCGCCTCATCTGGGTGACTATATACCGTGGGTTCAGGACCTGCCCTGTTCACGCCTCATCTGGGTGACTATATACCGTGGGTTCAGGACCTGCCCTGTTCACACCTCATCTGGGTGACTATATACCGTGGGTTCAGGACCTGCCCTGTTCACACCTCATCTGGGTGACTATATACCGTGGGTTCAGGACCTGCCCTGTTCACGCCTCATCTCGTGGGACACAGACACACACTCACCTTGGAGACGACCTGACACAGACACAGACACACACTCACCATGGAGACAGACCTGACGCCGACACACACTCACCTTGGAGACAGACCTGACACAGACACACACTCACCTTGGAGACAGACCTGACGCCGACACACACTCACCTTGGAGACAGACCTGACGCCGACACACACTCACCTTGGAGACAGACCTGACACAGACACAGACACACACTCACCATGGAGACAGACCTGACGCCGACACACACTCACCTTGGAGACAGACCTGACGCCGACACACACTCACCTTGGAGACAGACCTGACGTCGACACACACTCACCTTGGAGACAGACCTGACGCCGACACACACTCACCTTGGAGACAGACCTGACATCGACACACACTCACCTTGGAGAGAGACCTGACGTCGACACACACTCACCTTGGAGACAGACCTGACATGGACACAGACACACAATCACCTTGGAGACAGACCTGACACAGACACAGACACACACTCACCATGGAGACAGACCTGACGCCGACACACACTCACCTTGGAGACAGACCTGACGTCGACACACACTCACCTTGGAGACAGACCTGACACAGACACAGACACACACTCACCATGGAGACAGACCTGACGCCGACACACACTCACCTTGGAGACAGACCTGACATGGACACAGACACACAATCACCTTGGAGACAGACCTGACACAGACACAGACACACACTCACCATGGAGACAGACCTGACGCCGACACACACTCACCTTGGAGACAGACCTGACGTCGACACACACTCACCTTGGAGACAGACCTGACACAGACACAGACACACACTCACCATGGAGACAGACCTGACGCCGACACACACTCACCTTGGAGACAGACCTGACATGGACACAGACACACAATCACCTTGGAGACAGACCTGACACAGACACAGACACACACTCACCATGGAGACAGACCTGACGCCGACACACACTCACCTTGGAGACAGACCTGACGTCGACACACACTCACCTTGGAGACAGACCTGACACAGACACAGACACACACTCACCATGGAGACAGACCTGACGCCGACACACACTCACCTTGGAGACAGACCTGACGTCGACACACACTCACCGTGGAGACAGACCTGACGTCGACACAGACACACACTCACCGTGGAGACAGACCTGACGTCGACACACACTCACCGTGGAGACAGACCTGACGTCGACACAGACACACACTCACCGTGGAGACAGACCTGACGTCGACACACACTCACCGTGGAGACAGACCTGACGTCGACACAGACACACACTCACCGTGGAGACAGACCTGACGTCGAACCATCTCAGGATCCCAGGCAGTTTGTAGGCCGTGGTGTAAGTGGTTCGCTCGATCCACATGTTCTGGAAAAAGACAATAAAACACGATACAAGAGAAGAAGAAGCTGTAAAGAGTTTTTTTGTCTCCACGGAGATGAACAAACGACCGGTGCTTTCAGTATGACAGACAGGAGCACTTAGAATAGAGACAGATAACGGTTGTTCTTTCCTGCTATGGCTTTACAGATCCAACATTTCCTGTTGATGTTAAATGTACCAGAGAGGAAATGGTTGTTGAGTTAAAGTCCAACTGCTGGGGCTGGAAACACAATAGTAGGTGTGTGTGTGGTGTGGCTGTGTGTGGTGTGTGTGTGGTGTGTCTGTGTGTGTGGTGTGTCTGTGTCTGTCTGTGTGTGTGTGTGTGTGTCTGTCTGTCTGTCTGTCTGTCTGTCTGTCTGTCTGTGTGTGTGTGTGTGTGTGTGTGTGTGTGTGTGTGTGTGTGTGTGTGTGTGTGTGTGTGTGTGTGTGGTGTGTGGTGTGTGTGTGGTGTGTGGTGTGTCTGTGTGTGTGGGTATGTGCGTGTGTGAGTGTGTGTATGTGTGTGTGTGTGGGTATGTGTGTGTGGGTATGTGCGTGTGCGTGTGCGTGTGTGTGTGCGGTGTGTCTGTGTGTGTGTGTGTGTGTGTGTGTGTGTGTGTGTGTGTATGTGTGTGTGTGTGTGTGTGTGCGTGTAATGAAAGGGATTCTCCAGTACATCACATCATCCACACTAAAAGAAATAACCCAGACAGTGTTTACAGGACGACTCCTAGAAGAGACGACTAAAAACATGTTGTTCTTTCCTGTACCTTTTTTTACAGAAATACTTGTTAGGTTAAAGGTCAGAGAACCAGACTGCTGGTGTAGTGGAGGAGGACTACAACATGTTGTTAGGTTAAAGGTCAGAGAACCAGACTGCTGGTGTAGTGGAGGAGGACTACAACATGTTGTTAGGTTAAAGGTCAGAGAACCAGACTGCTGGTGTAGTGGAGGAGGACTACAACATGTTGTTAGGTTAAAGGTCAGAGAACCAGACTGCTGGTGTAGAGGAGGAGGACTACAACATGTTGTTAGGTTAAAGGTCAGAGAACCAGACTGCTGGTGGAGTGGAGGAGGACTACAACATGTTGTTAGGTTAAAGGTCAGAGAGAACCAGACTGCTGGTGTAGTGGAGGAGGACTACAACATGTTGTTAGGTTAAAGGTCAGAGAACCAGACTGCTGGTGTAGTGGAGGAGGACTACAACATGTTGTTAGGTTAAAGGTCAGAGAGAACCAGACTGCTGGTGTAGTGGAGGAGGACTACAACATGTTGTTAGGTTAAAGGTCAGAGAACCAGACTGCTGGTGTAGTGGAGGAGGACTACAACATGTTGTTAGGTTAAAGGTCAGAGAACCAGACTGCTGGTGTAGTGGAGGAGGACTACAACATGATGTTAGGTTAAAGGTCAGAGAGAACCAGACTGCTGGTGGAGTGGAGGAGGACTACAACATGTTGTTAGGTTAAAGGTCAGAGAGAACCAGACTGCTGGTGTAGTGGAGGAGGACTACAACATGTTGTTAGGTTAAAGGTCAGAGAACCAGACTGCTGGTGTAGTGGAGGAGGACTACAACATGTTGTTGGGTTAAAGGTCAGAGAACCAGACTGCTGGAGTAGTGGAGGAGGACTACAACATGTTGTTAGGTTAAAGGTCAGAGAACCAGACTGCTGGTGTAGTGGAGGAGGACTACAACATGTTGTTAGGTTAAAGGTCAGAGAACCAGACTGCTGGTGTAGTGGAGGAGGACTACAACATGTTGTTAGGTTAAAGGTCAGAGAACCAGACTGCTGGTGTAGTGGAGGAGGACTACAACATGTTGTTAGGTTAAAGGTCAGAGAACCAGACTGCTGGTGTAGTGGAGGAGGACTACAACATGTTGTTAGGTTAAAGGTCAGAAAACCAGACTGCTGGTGTAGTGGAGGAGGACTACAACATGTTGTTAGGTTAAAGGTCAGAGAGAACCAGACTGCTGGTGTAGTGGAGGAGGACTACAACATGTTGTTAGGTTAAAGGTCAGAGAACCAGACTGCTGGTGTAGTGGAGGAGGACTACAACATGTTGTTAGGTTAAAGGTCAGAGAACCAGACTGCTGGTGTAGTGGAGGAGGACTACAACATGTTGTTAGGTTAAAGGTCAGAGAACCAGACTGCTGGTGTAGTGGAGGAGGACTACAACATGTTGTTAGGTTAAAGGTCAGAGAACCAGACTGCTGGAGTAGTGGAGGAGGACTACAACATGTTGTTAGGTTAAAGGTCAGAGAACCAGACTGCTGGTGTAGAGGAGGAGGACTACAACATGTTGTTAGGTTAAAGGTCAGAGAACCAGACTGCTGGTGTAGTGGAGGAGGACTACAACATGTTGTTAGGTTAAAGGTCAGAGAGAACCAGACTGCTGGTGTAGTGGAGGAGGACTACAACATGTTGTTAGGTTAAAGGTCAGAGAACCAGACTGCTGGTGTAGTGGAGGAGGACTACAACATGTTGTTAGGTTAAAGGTCAGAGAAAACCAGACTGCTGGTGTAGTGGAGGAGGACTACAACATGTTGTTAGGTTAAAGGTCAGAGAACCAGACTGCTGGTGTAGTGGAGGAGGACTACAACATGTTGTTAGGTTAAAGGTCAGAGAACCAGACTGCTGGTGTAGTGGAGGAGGACTACAACATGTTGTTAGGTTAAAGGTCAGAGAGAACCAGACTGCTGGTGTAGTGGAGGAGGACTACAACATGTTGTTAGGTTAAAGGTCAGAGAAAACCAGACTGCTGGTGTAGTGGAGGAGGACTACAACATGTTGTTAGGTTAAAGGTCAGAGAACCAGACTGCTGGTGTAGTGGAGGAGGACTACAACATGTTGTTAGGTTAAAGGTCAGAGAGAACCAGACTGCTGGTGTAGTGGAGGAGGACTACAACATGTTGTTAGGTTAAAGGTCAGAGAGAACCAGACTGCTGGTGTAGTGGAGGAGGACTACAACATGTTGTTAGGTTAAAGGTCAGAGAGAACCAGACTGCTGGTGTAGTGGAGGAGGACTACAACATGTTGTTAGGTTAAAGGTCAGAGAAAACCAGACTGCTGGTGTAGTGGAGGAGGACTACAACATGTTGTTAGGTTAAAGGTCAGAGAACCAGACTGCTGGTGTAGTGGAGGAGGACTACAACATGATGTTAGGTTAAAGGTCAGAGAGAACCAGACTGCTGGTGGAGTGGAGGAGGACTACAACATGTTGTTAGGTTAAAGGTCAGAGAGAACCAGACTGCTGGTGTAGTGGAGGAGGACTACAACATGTTGTTAGGTTAAAGGTCAGAGAACCAGACTGCTGGTGTAGTGGAGGATGACTACAACATGTTGTTAGGTTAAAGGTCAGAGAACCAGACTGCTGGTGTAGTGGAGGAGGACTACAACATGTTGTTAGGTTAAAGGTCAGAGAACCAGACTGCTGGTGTAGTGGAGGAGGACTACAACATGTTGTTAGGTTAAAGGTCAGAGAACCAGACTGCTGGTGTAGTGGAGGAGGACTACAACATGTTGTTAGGTTAAAGGTCAGAGAGAACCAGACTGCTGGTGTAGTGGAGGAGGACTACAACATGTTGTTAGGTTAAAGGTCAGAGAGAACCAGACTGCTGGTGTAGTGGAGGAGGACTACAACATGTTGTTAGGTTAAAGGTCAGAGAACCAGACTGCTGGTGTAGTGGAGGAGGACTACAACATGTTGTTAGGTTAAAGGTCAGAGAGAACCAGACTGCTGGTGTAGTGGAGGAGGACTACAACATGTTGTTAGGTTAAAGGTCAGAGAACCAGACTGCTGGTGTAGTGGAGGAGGACTACAACATGTTGTGAGGTTAAAGGTCAGAGAACCAGACTGCTGGTGTAGTGGAGGAGGACTACAACATGTTGTTAGGTTAAAGGTCAGAGAACCAGACTGCTGGTGTAGTGGAGGAGGACTACAACATGTTGTTAGGTTAAAGGTCAGAGAACCAGACTGCTGGTGTAGTGGAGGAGGACTACAACATGTTGTTAGGTTAAAGGTCAGAGAGAACCAGACTGCTGGTGTAGTGGAGGAGGACTACAACATGTTGTTAGGTTAAAGGTCAGAGAGAACCAGACTGCTGGTGTAGTGGAGGAGGACTACAACATGTTGTTAGGTTAAAGGTCAGAGAACCAGACTGCTGGTGTAGTGGAGGAGGACTACAACATGTTGTTAGGTTAAAGGTCAGAGAACCAGACTGCTGGTGTAGTGGAGGAGGACTAGAACATGTTGTTAGGTTAAAGGTCAGAGAACCAGACTGCTGGTGTAGTGGAGGAGGACTAGAACATGTTGTTAGGTTAAAGGTCAGAGAACCAGACTGCTGGTGTAGTGGAGGAGGACTACAACATGTTGTTAGGTTAAAGGTCAGAGAACCAGACTGCTGGTGTAGTGGAGGAGGACTACAACATGTTGTTAGGTTAAAGGTCAGAGAACCAGACTGCTGGTGTAGTGGAGGAGGACTACAACATGTTGTTAGGTTAAAGGTCAGAGAGAACCAGACTGCTGGTGTAGTGGAGGATGACTACAACATGTTGTTAGGTTAAAGGTCAGAGAACCAGACTGCTGGAGTAGTGGAGGAGGACTACAACATGTTGTTAGGTTAAAGGTCAGAGAGAACCAGACTGCTGGTGTAGTGGAGGAGGACTACAACATGTTGTTAGGTTAAAGGTCAGAGAGAACCAGACTGCTGGTGTAGTGGAGGAGGACTACAACATGTTGTTAGGTTAAAGGTCAGAGAGAACCAGACTGCTGGTGTAGTGGAGGAGGACTACAACATGTTGTTAGGTTAAAGGTCAGAGAACCAGACTGCTGGTGTAGAGGAGGACGACTACAACATGTTGTTAGGTTAAAGGTCAGAGAACCAGACTGCTGGTGTAGTGGAGGAGGACTACAACATGTTGTTAGGTTAAAGGTCAGAGAGAACCAGACTGCTGGTGTAGTGGAGGAGGACTACAACATGTTGTTAGGTTAAAGGTCAGAGAACCAGACTGCTGGTGTAGTGGAGGAGGACTACAACATGTTGTTAGGTTAAAGGTCAGAGAACCAGACTGCTGGTGTAGTGGAGGAGGACTACAACATGTTGTTAGGTTAAAGGTCAGAGAACCAGACTGCTGGTGTAGTGGAGGAGGACTACAACATGTTGTTAGGTTAAAGGTCAGAGAGAACCAGACTGCTGGTGTAGTGGAGGAGGACTACAACATGATGTTAGGTTAAAGGTCAGAGAGAACCAGACTGCTGGTGTAGTGGAGGAGGACTACAACATGTTGTTAGGTTAAAGGTCAGAGAGAACCAGACTGCTGGTGTAGTGGAGGAGGACTACAACATGTTGTTAGGTTAAAGGTCAGAGAACCAGACTGCTGGTGTAGTGGAGGAGGACTACAACATGTTGTTAGGTTAAAGGTCAGAGAACCAGACTGCTGGTGTAGTGGAGGAGGACTACAACATGTTGTTAGGTTAAAGGTCAGAGAACCAGACTGCTGGTGTAGTGGAGGAGGACTACAACATGTTGTTAGGTTAAAGGTCAGAGAGAACCAGACTGCTGGTGTAGTGGAGGAGGACTACAACATGTTGTTAGGTTAAAGGTCAGAGAACCAGACTGCTGGTGTAGTGGAGGAGGACTACAACATGTTGTTAGGTTAAAGGTCAGAGAACCAGACTGCTGGTGTAGTGGAGGAGGACTACAACATGTTGTTAGGTTAAAGGTCAGAGAACCAGACTGCTGGTGTAGTGGAGGAGGACTACAACATGTTGTTAGGTTAAAGGTCAGAGAACCAGACTGCTGGTGTAGTGGAGGAGGACTACAACATGTTGTTAGGTTAAAGGTCAGAGAGAACCAGACTGCTGGTGTAGTGGAGGAGGACTACAACATGTTGTTAGGTTAAAGGTCAGAGAGAACCAGACTGCTGGTGTAGTGGAGGAGGACTACAACATGTTGTTAGGTTAAAGGTCAGAGAGAACCAGACTGCTGGTGTAGTGGAGGAGGACTACAACATGTTGTTAGGTTAAAGGTCAGAGAAAACCAGACTGCTGGTGTAGTGGAGGAGGACTACAACATGTTGTTAGGTTAAAGGTCAGAGAACCAGACTGCTGGTGTAGTGGAGGAGGACTACAACATGTTGTTAGGTTAAAGGTCAGAGAACCAGACTGCTGGTGTAGTGGAGGAGGACTACAACATGTTGTTAGGTTAAAGGTCAGAGAAAACCAGACTGCTGGTGTAGTGGAGGAGGACTACAACATGTTGTTAGGTTAAAGGTCAGAGAACCAGACTGCTGGTGTAGTGGAGGAGGACTACAACATGTTGTTAGGTTAAAGGTCAGAGAGAACCAGACTGCTGGTGTAGTGGAGGAGGACTACAACATGTTGTTAGGTTAAAGGTCAGAGAGAACCAGACTGCTGGTGTAGTGGAGGAGGACTACAACATGTTGTTAGGTTAAAGGTCAGAGAAAACCAGACTGCTGGTGTAGTGGAGGAGGACTACAACATGTTGTTAGGTTAAAGGTCAGAGAACCAGACTGCTGGTGTAGTGGAGGAGGACTACAACATGATGTTAGGTTAAAGGTCAGAGAGAACCAGACTGCTGGTGGAGTGGAGGAGGACTACAACATGTTGTTAGGTTAAAGGTCAGAGAGAACCAGACTGCTGGTGTAGTGGAGGAGGACTACAACATGTTGTTAGGTTAAAGGTCAGAGAGAACCAGACTGCTGGTGTAGTGGAGGAGGACTACAACATGTTGTTAGGTTAAAGGTCAGAGAGAACCAGACTGTTGGTGTAGTGGAGGAGGACTACAACATGTTGTTAGGTTAAAGGTCAGAGAACCAGACTGCTGGTGTAGTGGAGGATGACTACAACATGTTGTTAGGTTAAAGGTCAGAGAACCAGACTGCTGGTGTAGTGGAGGAGGACTACAACATGATGTTAGGTTAAAGGTCAGAGAACCAGACTGCTGGTGTAGTGGAGGAGGACTACAACATGTTGTTAGGTTAAAGGTCAGAGAACCAGACTGCTGGTGTAGTGGAGGAGGACTACAACATGTTGTTGGGTTAAAGGTCAGAGAACCAGACTGCTGGTGTAGTGGAGGAGGACTACAACATGATGTTAGGTTAAAGGTCAGAGAGAACCAGACTGCTGGTGTAGTGGAGGAGGACTACAACATGTTGTTAGGTTAAAGGTCAGAGAACCAGACTGCTGGTGTAGTGGAGGAGGACTACAACATGTTGTTAGGTTAAAGGTCAGAGAGAACCAGACTGCTGGTGTAGTGGAGGAGGACTACAACATGTTGTTAGGTTAAAGGTCAGAGAACCAGACTGCTGGTGTAGTGGAGGAGGACTACAACATGTTGTTAGGTTAAAGGTCAGAGAACCAGACTGCTGGTGTAGTGGAGGAGGACTACAACATGTTGTTAGGTTAAAGGTCAGAGAACCAGACTGCTGGTGTAGTGGAGGAGGACTACAACATGTTGTTAGGTTAAAGGTCAGAGAACCAGACTGCTGGTGTAGTGGAGGATGACTACAACATGTTGTTAGGTTAAAGGTCAGAGAACCAGACTGCTGGTGTAGTGGAGGAGGACTACAACATGTTGTTAGGTTAAAGGTCAGAGAACCAGACTGCTGGTGTAGTGGAGGAGGACTACAACATGTTGTTAGGTTAAAGGTCAGAGAGAACCAGACTGCTGGTGTAGTGGAGGAGGACTACAACATGTTGTTAGGTTAAAGGTCAGAGAACCAGACTGCTGGTGTAGTGGAGGAGGACTACAACATGTTGTTAGGTTAAAGGTCAGAGAGAACCAGACTGCTGGTGTAGTGGAGGAGGACTACAACATGTTGTTAGGTTAAAGGTCAGAGAACCAGACTGCTGGTGTAGTGGAGGAGGACTACAACATGATGTTAGGTTAAAGGTCAGAGAACCAGACTGCTGGTGTAGTGGAGGAGGACTACAACATGTTGTTAGGTTAAAGGTCAGAGAACCAGACTGCTGGTGTAGTGGAGGAGGACTACAACATGATGTTAGGTTAAAGGTCAGAGAACCAGACTGCTGGTGTAGTGGAGGAGGACTACAACATGTTGTTAGGTTAAAGGTCAGAGAACCAGACTGCTGGTGTAGTGGAGGAGGACTACAACATGTTGTTAGGTTAAAGGTCAGAGAACCAGACTGCTGGTGTAGTGGAGGAGGACTACAACATGTTGTTAGGTTAAAGGTCAGAGAACCAGACTGCTGGTGTAGTGGAGGAGGACTACAACATGTTGTTAGGTTAAAGGTCAGAGAACCAGACTGCTGGTGTAGTGGAGGAGGACTACAACATGTTGTTAGGTTAAAGGTCAGAGAACCAGACTGCTGGTGTAGTGGAGGAGGACTACAACATGTTGTTAGGTTAAAGGTCAGAGAACCAGACTGCTGGTGTAGTGGAGGAGGACTACAACATGTTGTTAGGTTAAAGGTCAGAGAACCAGACTGCTGGTGTAGTGGAGGAGGACTACAACATGTTGTTAGGTTAAAGGTCAGAGAACCAGACTGCTGGTGTAGTGGAGGAGGACTACAACATGTTGTTAGGTTAAAGGTCAGAGAACCAGACTGCTGGTGGAGTGGAGGAGGACTACAACATGTTGTTAGGTTAAAGGTCAGAGAGAACCAGACTGCTGGTGTAGTGGAGGAGGACTACAACATGTTGTTAGGTTAAAGGTCAGAGAGAACCAGACTGCTGGTGGAGTGGAGGAGGACTACAACATGTTGTTAGGTTAAAGGTCAGAGAACCAGACTGCTGGTGTAGTGGAGGAGGACTACAACATGTTGTTAGGTTAAAGGTCAGAGAACCAGACTGCTGGTGTAGTGGAGGAGGACTACAACATGTTGTTGGGTTAAAGGTCAGAGAACCAGACTGCTGGAGTAGTGGAGGAGGACTACAACATGTTGTTAGGTTAAAGGTCAGAGAACCAGACTGCTGGTGTAGTGGAGGAGGACTACAACATGTTGTTAGGTTAAAGGTCAGAGAACCAGACTGCTGGTGTAGTGGAGGAGGACTACAACATGTTGTTGGGTTAAAGGTCAGAGAACCAGACTGCTGGTGTAGTGGAGGAGGACTACAACATGTTGTTAGGTTAAAGGTCAGAGAACCAGACTGCTGGTGTAGTGGAGGAGGACTACAACATGTTGTTAGGTTAAAGGTCAGAGAACCAGACTGCTGGTGTAGTGGAGGAGGACTACAACATGTTGTTAGGTTAAAGGTCAGAGAACCAGACTGCTGGTGTAGTGGAGGAGGACTACAACATGTTGTTAGGTTAAAGGTCAGAGAACCAGACTGCTGGTGTAGTGGAGGAGGACTACAACATGTTGTTAGGTTAAAGGTCAGAGAGAACCAGACTGCTGGTGTAGTGGAGGAGGACTACAACATGTTGTTAGGTTAAAGGTCAGAGAGAACCAGACTGCTGGTGTAGTGGAGGAGGACTACAACATGTTGTTAGGTTAAAGGTCAGAGAGAACCAGACTGCTGGTGTAGTGGAGGAGGACTACAACATGTTGTTAGGTTAAAGGTCAGAGAACCAGACTGCTGGTGTAGTGGAGGAGGACTACAACATGTTGTTAGGTTAAAGGTCAGAGAACCAGACTGCTGGTGTAGTGGAGGAGGACTACAACATGTTGTTAGGTTAAAGGTCAGAGAACCAGACTGCTGGTGTAGTGGAGGAGGACTACAACATGTTGTTAGGTTAAAGGTCAGAGAACCAGACTGCTGGTGTAGTGGAGGAGGACTACAACATGTTGTTAGGTTAAAGGTCAGAGAGAACCAGACTGCTGGTGTAGTGGAGGAGGACTACAACATGTTGTTAGGTTAAAGGTCAGAGAGATCCAGACTGCTGGTGTAGTGGAGGAGGACTACAACATGTTGTTAGGTTAAAGGTCAGAGAACCAGACTGCTGGTGTAGTGGAGGAGGACTACAACATGTTGTTAGGTTAAAGGTCAGAGAACCAGACTGCTGGTGTAGTGGAGGAGGACTACAACATGTTGTTAGGTTAAAGGTCAGAGAACCAGACTGCTGGTGTAGTGGAGGAGGACTACAACATGTTGTTAGGTTAAAGGTCAGAGAACCAGACTGCTGGTGTAGTGGAGGAGGACTACAACATGTTGTTAGGTTAAAGGTCAGAGAACCAGACTGCTGGTGTAGTGGAGGAGGACTACAACATGTTGTTAGGTTAAAGGTCAGAGAACCAGACTGCTGGTGTAGTGGAGGAGGACTACAACATGTTGTTAGGTTAAAGGTCAGAGAACCAGACTGCTGGTGTAGAGGAGGAGGACTACAACATGTTGTTAGGTTAAAGGTCAGAGAACCAGACTGCTGGTGGAGTGGAGGAGGACTACAACATGTTGTTAGGTTAAAGGTCAGAGAGAACCAGACTGCTGGTGTAGTGGAGGAGGACTACAACATGTTGTTAGGTTAAAGGTCAGAGAACCAGACTGCTGGTGTAGTGGAGGAGGACTACAACATGTTGTTAGGTTAAAGGTCAGAGAGAACCAGACTGCTGGTGTAGTGGAGGAGGACTACAACATGTTGTTAGGTTAAAGGTCAGAGAACCAGACTGCTGGTGTAGTGGAGGAGGACTACAACATGTTGTTAGGTTAAAGGTCAGAGAGAACCAGACTGCTGGTGTAGTGGAGGAGGACTACAACATGTTGTTAGGTTAAAGGTCAGAGAGAACCAGACTGCTGGTGTAGTGGAGGAGGACTACAACATGATGTTAGGTTAAAGGTCAGAGAGAACCAGACTGCTGGTGGAGTGGAGGAGGACTACAACATGTTGTTAGGTTAAAGGTCAGAGAGAACCAGACTGCTGGTGTAGTGGAGGAGGACTACAACATGTTGTTAGGTTAAAGGTCAGAGAACCAGACTGCTGGTGTAGTGGAGGAGGACTACAACATGTTGTTGGGTTAAAGGTCAGAGAACCAGACTGCTGGAGTAGTGGAGGAGGACTACAACATGTTGTTAGGTTAAAGGTCAGAGAACCAGACTGCTGGTGTAGTGGAGGAGGACTACAACATGTTGTTAGGTTAAAGGTCAGAGAACCAGACTGCTGGTGTAGTGGAGGAGGACTACAACATGTTGTTAGGTTAAAGGTCAGAGAACCAGACTGCTGGTGTAGTGGAGGAGGACTACAACATGTTGTTAGGTTAAAGGTCAGAGAACCAGACTGCTGGTGTAGTGGAGGAGGACTACAACATGTTGTTAGGTTAAAGGTCAGAAAACCAGACTGCTGGTGTAGTGGAGGAGGACTACAACATGTTGTTAGGTTAAAGGTCAGAGAGAACCAGACTGCTGGTGTAGTGGAGGAGGACTACAACATGTTGTTAGGTTAAAGGTCAGAGAACCAGACTGCTGGTGTAGTGGAGGAGGACTACAACATGTTGTTAGGTTAAAGGTCAGAGAACCAGACTGCTGGTGTAGTGGAGGAGGACTACAACATGTTGTTAGGTTAAAGGTCAGAGAACCAGACTGCTGGTGTAGTGGAGGAGGACTACAACATGTTGTTAGGTTAAAGGTCAGAGAACCAGACTGCTGGAGTAGTGGAGGAGGACTACAACATGTTGTTAGGTTAAAGGTCAGAGAACCAGACTGCTGGTGTAGAGGAGGAGGACTACAACATGTTGTTAGGTTAAAGGTCAGAGAACCAGACTGCTGGTGTAGTGGAGGAGGACTACAACATGTTGTTAGGTTAAAGGTCAGAGAGAACCAGACTGCTGGTGTAGTGGAGGAGGACTACAACATGTTGTTAGGTTAAAGGTCAGAGAACCAGACTGCTGGTGTAGTGGAGGAGGACTACAACATGTTGTTAGGTTAAAGGTCAGAGAACCAGACTGCTGGTGTAGTGGAGGAGGACTACAACATGTTGTTAGGTTAAAGGTCAGAGAGAACCAGACTGCTGGTGTAGTGGAGGAGGACTACAACATGTTGTTAGGTTAAAGGTCAGAGAAAACCAGACTGCTGGTGTAGTGGAGGAGGACTACAACATGTTGTTAGGTTAAAGGTCAGAGAACCAGACTGCTGGTGTAGTGGAGGAGGACTACAACATGTTGTTAGGTTAAAGGTCAGAGAGAACCAGACTGCTGGTGTAGTGGAGGAGGACTACAACATGTTGTTAGGTTAAAGGTCAGAGAGAACCAGACTGCTGGTGTAGTGGAGGAGGACTACAACATGTTGTTAGGTTAAAGGTCAGAGAGAACCAGACTGCTGGTGTAGTGGAGGAGGACTACAACATGTTGTTAGGTTAAAGGTCAGAGAAAACCAGACTGCTGGTGTAGTGGAGGAGGACTACAACATGTTGTTAGGTTAAAGGTCAGAGAACCAGACTGCTGGTGTAGTGGAGGAGGACTACAACATGATGTTAGGTTAAAGGTCAGAGAGAACCAGACTGCTGGTGGAGTGGAGGAGGACTACAACATGTTGTTAGGTTAAAGGTCAGAGAGAACCAGACTGCTGGTGTAGTGGAGGAGGACTACAACATGTTGTTAGGTTAAAGGTCAGAGAACCAGACTGCTGGTGTAGTGGAGGATGACTACAACATGTTGTTAGGTTAAAGGTCAGAGAACCAGACTGCTGGTGTAGTGGAGGAGGACTACAACATGTTGTTAGGTTAAAGGTCAGAGAACCAGACTGCTGGTGTAGTGGAGGAGGACTACAACATGTTGTTAGGTTAAAGGTCAGAGAACCAGACTGCTGGTGTAGTGGAGGAGGACTACAACATGTTGTTAGGTTAAAGGTCAGAGAGAACCAGACTGCTGGTGTAGTGGAGGAGGACTACAACATGTTGTTAGGTTAAAGGTCAGAGAGAACCAGACTGCTGGTGTAGTGGAGGAGGACTACAACATGTTGTTAGGTTAAAGGTCAGAGAACCAGACTGCTGGTGTAGTGGAGGAGGACTACAACATGTTGTTAGGTTAAAGGTCAGAGAGAACCAGACTGCTGGTGTAGTGGAGGAGGACTACAACATGTTGTTAGGTTAAAGGTCAGAGAACCAGACTGCTGGTGTAGTGGAGGAGGACTACAACATGTTGTGAGGTTAAAGGTCAGAGAACCAGACTGCTGGTGTAGTGGAGGAGGACTACAACATGTTGTTAGGTTAAAGGTCAGAGAACCAGACTGCTGGTGTAGTGGAGGAGGACTACAACATGTTGTTAGGTTAAAGGTCAGAGAACCAGACTGCTGGTGTAGTGGAGGAGGACTACAACATGTTGTTAGGTTAAAGGTCAGAGAGAACCAGACTGCTGGTGTAGTGGAGGAGGACTACAACATGTTGTTAGGTTAAAGGTCAGAGAGAACCAGACTGCTGGTGTAGTGGAGGAGGACTACAACATGTTGTTAGGTTAAAGGTCAGAGAACCAGACTGCTGGTGTAGTGGAGGAGGACTACAACATGTTGTTAGGTTAAAGGTCAGAGAACCAGACTGCTGGTGTAGTGGAGGAGGACTAGAACATGTTGTTAGGTTAAAGGTCAGAGAACCAGACTGCTGGTGTAGTGGAGGAGGACTACAACATGTTGTTAGGTTAAAGGTCAGAGAACCAGACTGCTGGTGTAGAGGAGGACGACTACAACATGTTGTTAGGTTAAAGGTCAGAGAACCAGACTGCTGGTGTAGTGGAGGAGGACTACAACATGTTGTTAGGTTAAAGGTCAGAGAGAACCAGACTGCTGGTGTAGTGGAGGAGGACTACAACATGTTGTTAGGTTAAAGGTCAGAGAACCAGAC
This sequence comes from Oncorhynchus mykiss, assembly GCF_057628025.1. NCBI lineage: Eukaryota > Metazoa > Chordata > Actinopteri > Salmoniformes > Salmonidae > Oncorhynchus > Oncorhynchus mykiss. Next base: position 1,300,395 of record NW_028322102.1, read on the forward strand.
TGCTGGTGTAGTGGAGGAGGACTACAACATGTTGTTAGGTTAAAGGTCAGAGAACCAGACTGCTGGTGTAGTGGAGGAGGACTACAACATGTTGTTAGGTTAAAGGTCAGAGAACCAGACTGCTGGTGTAGTGGAGGAGGACTACAACATGTTGTTAGGTTAAAGGTCAGAGAGAACCAGACTGCTGGTGTAGTGGAGGAGGACTACAACATGATGTTAGGTTAAAGGTCAGAGAGAACCAGACTGCTGGTGTAGTGGAGGAGGACTACAACATGTTGTTAGGTTAAAGGTCAGAGAGAACCAGACTGCTGGTGTAGTGGAGGAGGACTACAACATGTTGTTAGGTTAAAGGTCAGAGAACCAGACTGCTGGTGTAGTGGAGGAGGACTACAACATGTTGTTAGGTTAAAGGTCAGAGAACCAGACTGCTGGTGTAGTGGAGGAGGACTACAACATGTTGTTAGGTTAAAGGTCAGAGAACCAGACTGCTGGTGTAGTGGAGGAGGACTACAACATGTTGTTAGGTTAAAGGTCAGAGAGAACCAGACTGCTGGTGTAGTGGAGGAGGACTACAACATGTTGTTAGGTTAAAGGTCAGAGAACCAGACTGCTGGTGTAGTGGAGGAGGACTACAACATGTTGTTAGGTTAAAGGTCAGAGAACCAGACTGCTGGTGTAGTGGAGGAGGACTACAACATGTTGTTAGGTTAAAGGTCAGAGAACCAGACTGCTGGTGTAGTGGAGGAGGACTACAACATGTTGTTAGGTTAAAGGTCAGAGAACCAGACTGCTGGTGTAGTGGAGGAGGACTACAACATGTTGTTAGGTTAAAGGTCAGAGAGAACCAGACTGCTGGTGTAGTGGAGGAGGACTACAACATGTTGTTAGGTTAAAGGTCAGAGAGAACCAGACTGCTGGTGTAGTGGAGGAGGACTACAACATGTTGTTAGGTTAAAGGTCAGAGAGAACCAGACTGCTGGTGTAGTGGAGGAGGACTACAACATGTTGTTAGGTTAAAGGTCAGAGAAAACCAGACTGCTGGTGTAGTGGAGGAGGACTACAACATGTTGTTAGGTTAAAGGTCAGAGAACCAGACTGCTGGTGTAGTGGAGGAGGACTACAACATGTTGTTAGGTTAAAGGTCAGAGAACCAGACTGCTGGTGTAGTGGAGGAGGACTACAACATGTTGTTAGGTTAAAGGTCAGAGAAAACCAGACTGCTGGTGTAGTGGAGGAGGACTACAACATGTTGTTAGGTTAAAGGTCAGAGAACCAGACTGCTGGTGTAGTGGAGGAGGACTACAACATGTTGTTAGGTTAAAGGTCAGAGAGAACCAGACTGCTGGTGTAGTGGAGGAGGACTACAACATGTTGTTAGGTTAAAGGTCAGAGAGAACCAGACTGCTGGTGTAGTGGAGGAGGACTACAACATGTTGTTAGGTTAAAGGTCAGAGAAAACCAGACTGCTGGTGTAGTGGAGGAGGACTACAACATGTTGTTAGGTTAAAGGTCAGAGAACCAGACTGCTGGTGTAGTGGAGGAGGACTACAACATGATGTTAGGTTAAAGGTCAGAGAGAACCAGACTGCTGGTGGAGTGGAGGAGGACTACAACATGTTGTTAGGTTAAAGGTCAGAGAGAACCAGACTGCTGGTGTAGTGGAGGAGGACTACAACATGTTGTTAGGTTAAAGGTCAGAGAGAACCAGACTGCTGGTGTAGTGGAGGAGGACTACAACATGTTGTTAGGTTAAAGGTCAGAGAGAACCAGACTGTTGGTGTAGTGGAGGAGGACTACAACATGTTGTTAGGTTAAAGGTCAGAGAACCAGACTGCTGGTGTAGTGGAGGATGACTACAACATGTTGTTAGGTTAAAGGTCAGAGAACCAGACTGCTGGTGTAGTGGAGGAGGACTACAACATGATGTTAGGTTAAAGGTCAGAGAACCAGACTGCTGGTGTAGTGGAGGAGGACTACAACATGTTGTTAGGTTAAAGGTCAGAGAACCAGACTGCTGGTGTAGTGGAGGAGGACTACAACATGTTGTTGGGTTAAAGGTCAGAGAACCAGACTGCTGGTGTAGTGGAGGAGGACTACAACATGATGTTAGGTTAAAGGTCAGAGAGAACCAGACTGCTGGTGTAGTGGAGGAGGACTACAACATGTTGTTAGGTTAAAGGTCAGAGAACCAGACTGCTGGTGTAGTGGAGGAGGACTACAACATGTTGTTAGGTTAAAGGTCAGAGAGAACCAGACTGCTGGTGTAGTGGAGGAGGACTACAACATGTTGTTAGGTTAAAGGTCAGAGAACCAGACTGCTGGTGTAGTGGAGGAGGACTACAACATGTTGTTAGGTTAAAGGTCAGAGAACCAGACTGCTGGTGTAGTGGAGGAGGACTACAACATGTTGTTAGGTTAAAGGTCAGAGAACCAGACTGCTGGTGTAGTGGAGGAGGACTACAACATGTTGTTAGGTTAAAGGTCAGAGAACCAGACTGCTGGTGTAGTGGAGGATGACTACAACATGTTGTTAGGTTAAAGGTCAGAGAACCAGACTGCTGGTGTAGTGGAGGAGGACTACAACATGTTGTTAGGTTAAAGGTCAGAGAACCAGACTGCTGGTGTAGTGGAGGAGGACTACAACATGTTGTTAGGTTAAAGGTCAGAGAGAACCAGACTGCTGGTGTAGTGGAGGAGGACTACAACATGTTGTTAGGTTAAAGGTCAGAGAACCAGACTGCTGGTGTAGTGGAGGAGGACTACAACATGTTGTTAGGTTAAAGGTCAGAGAGAACCAGACTGCTGGTGTAGTGGAGGAGGACTACAACATGTTGTTAGGTTAAAGGTCAGAGAACCAGACTGCTGGTGTAGTGGAGGAGGACTACAACATGTTGTTAGGTTAAAGGTCAGAGAACCAGACTGCTGGTGTAGTGGAGGAGGACTACAACATGTTGTTAGGTTAAAGGTCAGAGAACCAGACTGCTGGTGTAGTGGAGGAGGACTACAACATGATGTTAGGTTAAAGGTCAGAGAACCAGACTGCTGGTGTAGTGGAGGAGGACTACAACATGTTGTTAGGTTAAAGGTCAGAGAACCAGACTGCTGGTGTAGTGGAGGAGGACTACAACATGTTGTTAGGTTAAAGGTCAGAGAACCAGACTGCTGGTGTAGTGGAGGAGGACTACAACATGTTGTTAGGTTAAAGGTCAGAGAACCAGACTGCTGGTGTAGTGGAGGAGGACTACAACATGTTGTTAGGTTAAAGGTCAGAGAACCAGACTGCTGGTGTAGTGGAGGAGGACTACAACATGTTGTTAGGTTAAAGGTCAGAGAACCAGACTGCTGGTGTAGTGGAGGAGGACTACAACATGTTGTTAGGTTAAAGGTCAGAGAACCAGACTGCTGGTGTAGTGGAGGAGGACTACAACATGTTGTTAGGTTAAAGGTCAGAGAACCAGACTGCTGGTGTAGTGGAGGAGGACTACAACATGTTGTTAGGTTAAAGGTCAGAGAGAACCAGACTGCTGGTGTAGTGGAGGAGGACTACAACATGTTGTTAGGTTAAAGGTCAGAGAGAACCAGACTGCTGGTGTAGTGGAGGAGGACTACAACATGTTGTTAGGTTAAAGGTCAGAGAACCAGACTGCTGGTGTAGTGGAGGAGGACTACAACATGTTGTTAGGTTAAAGGTCAGAGAACCAGACTGCTGGTGTAGTGGAGGAGGACTACAACATGTTGTTAGGTTAAAGGTCAGAGAACCAGACTGCTGGTGTAGTGGAGGAGGACTACAACATGTTGTTAGGTTAAAGGTCAGAGAACCAGACTGCTGGTGTAGTGGAGGAGGACTACAACATGTTGTTAGGTTAAAGGTCAGAGAACCAGACTGCTGGTGTAGTGGAGGAGGACTACAACATGTTGTTGGGTTAAAGGTCAGAGAACCAGACTGCTGGTGTAGTGGAGGAGGACTACAACATGTTGTTAGGTTAAAGGTCAGAGAACCAGACTGCTGGTGTAGTGGAGGAGGACTACAACATGTTGTTAGGTTAAAGGTCAGAGAACCAGACTGCTGGTGTAGTGGAGGAGGACTACAACATGTTGTTAGGTTAAAGGTCAGAGAACCAGACTGCTGGTGTAGTGGAGGAGGACTACAACATGTTGTTAGGTTAAAGGTCAGAGAACCAGACTGCTGGTGTAGTGGAGGAGGACTACAACATGTTGTTAGGTTAAAGGTCAGAGAGAACCAGACTGCTGGTGTAGTGGAGGAGGACTACAACATGTTGTTAGGTTAAAGGTCAGAGAGAACCAGACTGCTGGTGTAGTGGAGGAGGACTACAACATGTTGTTAGGTTAAAGGTCAGAGAGAACCAGACTGCTGGTGTAGTGGAGGAGGACTACAACATGTTGTTAGGTTAAAGGTCAGAGAACCAGACTGCTGGTGTAGTGGAGGAGGACTACAACATGTTGTTAGGTTAAAGGTCAGAGAACCAGACTGCTGGTGTAGTGGAGGAGGACTACAACATGTTGTTAGGTTAAAGGTCAGAGAACCAGACTGCTGGTGTAGTGGAGGAGGACTACAACATGTTGTTAGGTTAAAGGTCAGAGAACC